>NW_027180670.1:0-50000 GCF_040956055.1 Brachionichthys hirsutus | reverse complement strand
AACAGGAGAATGGCTTGCTGTCTCGCTTTGCTCTACAGTACCACAATGAGGACTCTTTGCCTGAGCAGATTACGTTGTCCATGATCCCATTTTGAACGTGTGATCGTATCGTGGCCTGACCAACCAACTAGAAGATAGAAGATAGCTCAGCACAGCTTCCATCGACTTGGTTTAAAACGTACAAGTTTATACAGACCATCACCATTTCTTTTTTAGTTAAATTGAAAGTTTGGCTAATGATTGCTAATACTAAGATGCTGCGGTTCTTACTTTTCCTGACAGTACTATTCCGCTGATATATTTTAGCATCTATTATTGTGATGTGGGTGTCACAACAGTCACTGCTGTTTAACACATGGTATATAAAGCTGTATTTAATTTACTTTTTATTCCTAAAAACTGACGCTGAAGACTCACTTTCCCACAGTTTAGCTCCCGGCAAACCAGTTCAGCTTCTTTACTGGTCCATTTGGAAGCACACACAGGATGTCTTGAAGCATTCACCAGAACATAAACTGCCCCATAGCACTTGCTGGGTCTATTCTTGTCCATTAAACCTACTATGACATTGCCTATGGGGAATAAAAATATAATGAATATTTTTTGATTTGGCTCAAGAGGGCAGGTGAATTTTAATGTGAGAATCCAACAACTAAAAGGCTAGTTTGTAGAAACATAGCGGCTAAACATTAAATGAATTACCTGTGCAATTCAGCTCCATGCCATCCAGACTGTGGCTGGCATTAGTACCACAGTACATCCGCTGACACCACTTATCAGGGCTCACCGTATTAGACTTTCTACGAGGTCTCCAGTTGCCGTCCTCCTCTACCTCTAGCTGCCCACGACAGACGTTTGGTGTGTTTCCTCTGAGCTGCATTCTCAAATGACCTGTTTAAGGTAACTCTTTTAATTCACAGATACAATTTGTCACTCAAGTAAACTTGTATCAAGCGTGCGTTTATTACCTGAGCATCTGACAGAAGCAGGGCTTGAGCATGAACTTGTATCATGATTTGTGGCACACTGCCACAGATTATCGACATTTTCTATCCCCGAACACGCAATCTTCATTTTTGCTGAACTTTCAAATTCCCTCCAAACCATCAGATGTGGAACCTCAATGGATGTGCCACAGCCGAGGCTTTGACACAACATGTTGGCTTCATTTGGTCCTGTATGAGGGATGATTTATACATTGATTCTGTGATGGTCCAAGTTCAAAAGGTTGGCTCAAATGCAAGGATTACACAAACGGACAATTCAGGGCCAGGGGAAAAGAAATTAAAGGGATATAAATTAAATATTAATCGATGTAATCTAAATATCTAAACGTAAAATCTAAATATCTAAATGTAACTGAGGAGTCTCACAAGGGATCGCTGCAAAATTAATTAAAGCATCAGATATTGATTTGTGAAAGGAAATTAAAAAAAGGAAATCTGGCAAACAGGAAGTGAATCTTAGATAGTATATATGCTAAATTTGAACTGAAAACAGGTGTGGCCAAAAAGCTGATGGGGAATCTAAATATTTGCAGGAAGTAAAATTGAAATGATAATGTATTATCATATGTTTTAGATTAGCAACAGTGCCTATAATATACCATATGCAGTCATATGAGATGTAGAAACAAAGAAAACAATTTACAGAACTTTACATGGAGATTTGCACTCTATAATCTTTTGCACTTGAACAAAATGTCCCTTTTCTTCTTCGATTCCCTCACAGTGCCAACATTTGCACACTGGTTTCTATTGGATTAATGTCTTACCCCAGTTGTCGTCACAAATGTAGCCTGACGTTTTCCCTCCGTCAGTGGAGTATTTGACAGCTCCTGCACATTCAAATCCATCCAAGCTTATTTTTATTTCATCTAGAGGAGCAAAAAACAAACAAAGTTTCTAGGTACCTAGAAACATGAAAAATAAAAGTGAATCTGAGTCGTGTATTTTTAACTGATTTTTAATCTGTAAATGGGTTTTAATGTTAAAATTAAATATCTGTTACTGACTCCATTCTGAATCCTATCCAGATTAAATTCGGTGGTAGGATAGAGGCCCCCACCCAACATGACTCTGTCAAAATCCATAAAGATCAATAATAAAGATCAATAATCAACCGAGATATTGAGGAATAGATTTTTAAACTCTATTGACTGTAATACTAATGAAGAATTTTCAGGAATCCAGAATCCATGATCCCCTCTGGATCGTCACCAGAATCATCTGTTCCTGGTAACATTCCCAACATTTCCTGAACATGTCATCAGGATCCGTCCAGAAACGTTTGAGTTATCTTGCTTACAGACAGACGCCGGCGATTACATAACCTCAAATGAGATTATTACAGCAATAAGGTATCCATGTATTTTTACAACTATGCAATTGCATATGTAATGTTTGTAACTTAATTATGTAGTAGTAATAAATAATAAATACAGTTCTTTAGCAACATGTTAAGGAGTAGTTACATTTAATTTACATTACATTACATTTAGTTACATTTACACTGTGTTACCGTTACAACTGGCCCTATGAGGGCAACCATAATGCTGATGCAAAATTAGTTTGACGCCCCTGATCTACATCATGTCATAGTTTGTTTTGCAGAAGGTTTGACTTTGACTTGAATGTGTTCCCCCCAAATGTCACATTTCATATAGTATCTCAATTACAGGAAACTCAGTTGGAAAAACTGCTTACTTGAACATTTGATCCACTTCATAGCGTCCTGTCGATATAAACTGACACTCCAACCAGGGATTGTACAGTCCCACAAATGATTCTCCTTTCCATTGCATTTGAAATCATTCAGCCACACTTTGCTACCAACAGGCCGCAGGATGTTCTCTGTCGACACGTGCTTTCCACAGTGAGCGCTCCTGCACACCACTTCTTCAGTGTTTGTACTCCACTGAGTATCCCCAACATGGCCCCATGTGCTGTTATGGTAGATTTCAATGTGGCCTTCACATGGGTTGCGTCCATTCTTAAGAATCAGCCTGTTTGCATCACCTGCTTAAATAAACTCAGAGAAGTAGAGTAAATCAATCTATCCATCTTTCATGATGATGCACCGTCCACAAGAAGCCACCTCATAACTCAGTGAGACTTCCCTCTCTGTTATTGGATATTATGGATATTAATAATCAAATAAATTAAAGATTACAAATTGATACAAATTTGTTATTTGTTTTTCTGCTATGATACCAACTATGATAATGAAAATGAAATGAAATGCTTTTATTAATCATCATCTGCAGACACACACAATGAAATCGAATTTTCACCCTAGAACAGGGGTGGGCAAACGTTTTGACTCGCGGGCCACAATGGGTTCTAAAATGTGACCAGGAAACAGATGGATGGAGTGTTTGTGAGAACTAATATAAATGACATGTAAAAGACATTATATGAAAGGATTTGACCTTTTACAAGTAGCATTACCGGGAAAAGGAAAATGAACGAGGTGTAACTATAATAAAATTTAATTTAATGACAGAATTTGAGAAAGTTCGGCGGGCCGGATTAAAAAGCTCAAGGGGCCGCATATGGCCCCCGGGCCGTAGTTTGCCCATGCCTGCCCTAGAACAACGGACCCCTTGAAACAACCACACACTAATACGTGTTTCAAAGGGCCCTAGCACACGGAGAGGGAGTAGGGTGAAGGCGCCACCGTGGTCGGCGCACCTGGAGCCATTTGCGGGGACGGTGCCTTGCTCAAGGGCACCTCGGCAGTGCTCTGGAGGCAGACTGGCCCCTCTCCAGTCACCAGCCCACACTCCATATTTCACCAGAGCTGGGACTTCTCCGCTTCCCAGCCCAGGGCCCAACCCACTGAGCCACTGCTGCCCCGTAATATGAGTTATGATACAAATTATTCAATGATATTAATTATGTAACAAATTATTATTACTATTTTTAAATAGATTTCCCTTTTGGTGTCCTGAATTGATTACAATCATAATCAAGAATCTATCTTCATTGGCAATAAATGTTGACTATACAAAGGTAGAGGATGCTATGTACATTGGCTAGAAAATGAATAATTAGAGATAATGTTTAAGTTTAGAAGGGGTAGGATTAAATAAGTACATACTTATTCCTACTCCTTTTCGCTCATGTAAACGGCATAGTTACTGCATTATGGCTATTATTTATTATTTGAGTTATTATTATTAATTACTATTACATGTGATGCGTGTGTGTGAATATGTCTTTATATATGTATGTATATATATATATATGCATGTATGTATGTATATGTATATGTATGTGTGAGCATGTATTCGGCGTTGTTTATCATTTTTATTCTTTGTTGTTTACATGATCGAAATAAATAAATAAATATATTTAAAAAAATATATTATATATATATATATTAAAAGTAATTGTACAAGTATTCAAAGATTACTACAAATAAAGGTGAGAGAGTAGTAATCATAGTTATTATTTCATTATTTTAAATTGCAACCTGAACGCTCAAGTCAACTTTATTCATAAAGCACTTAAACAACCACGAGCTGAAACAATATTCTGTACATAAATAATTCTAACAAACACAAATAAGCAAGAAACTAAACATAAAAACATGAAGCAAATAATAAAATAATAATAAAAACCATTAAAAAGACAATAGATAAATAAATAAATAATAACAAGACCAAATGTCTCATGCCGTGTTGAGAGTAAAAATTAGTCTTCAGAGCAGTTTTAAAAACAGCCCGCGTACAATCTCCTCTGAGCTTCCGCCAAGACTTCCGAACCTCCAGCAGCAGCTGGTCAGCTGACCTTAGTTGTTGAGTAAGAGCAGGGCGCTGAAGAAGCTCACAGCAGTCGGCAGCGGCAAGATCATTTACAGGTTTAAAAGCAAATAAAAGAATCTAAACCTGCTAAATTGTAAAACAAAAAAAAATCATCATCCAAAAAAAAAAAGAAAAATACAGTACATTCAATTATATATTTAATTTGTTATATATGTTATTGAAAGACAGCTTTGACAAAGTCTGGTATGTTTTCTAAATTGTTTAGTACTGACTAACTGATTTCATCCGTAAGTGATGACAAGGAATCTTGTATTAAAATACAATATTTTCCAAAACTTGTAAAAATGTATTAATATATATTATTTTAAGATTCAAATTGACATTGACGTATATAAAATGCATCATTTCATTTATAGAAATCCAAATTATAAAATCAACATTGCAGCAAATGGCAACATTAATTCTACATATTAAATAATTAGCAAATATTTTGATAACAAACATATTTTATTCTCCTTTTGTAAGCTCTATAAATTAAATAAATTAACTAATCAATCCAAATATGTCTTTTTTTTAATTTTTTTAAAGATTTCACTGTAAAAGTAATTTCACTTTCACATTTCCTTCCTATTCATGAGTTATCTTTCAAGAATATCTAGCAAGCACTACTTTACTCTTCTCTATCTCAAGGGTTCAAAACACTGCCCAGTTTTAATTGAGACAAAGAGTGCAAATATAAGGTAAATAGTCACTTACCTTGAAGAAAGAACAGTGATTCAACAAGAACCACAGAGAGGAATAGGAACCACATCATCTCCACAGCTATGAAGAGACGGCGACACCAGGTCTGCTTTATATGACAGAGGGTGTGCCGACGAGAAACAAATTAATGCTATTGAAAGTGGCCATGTTTATGCCCATGATTGACATATCACAATTAGATAAATACAAATTGACCAATATTACTGAGAAGTTCTTACATAGAAAGGATATAAAAATGTACGGTATGCAAAAAATACAAATAATTCACCAAAATTTTGGTTGGTCTCCAAATTGTCCTCAATAAATTTCAGAACAAAAATTATTTATTGATGTCTGAAGCTCTAAGTATTCATGTCAGTGAAACTGCCAGTGTCATCAAAATGAGAGGTCTTGACACCATCGTTTATGAACAAGAGAGTCAAATGGCTTTTTCAGGTTTCATGATGAGTTTATTCTCTCAGTGTTTTACAATGCAAAAAAAGGTCAGAACTCAGTGACACTACCTGAAAATGCTCAAGACAACACTACACACTGCTTGTACAACCATTTTAAAACTACAGTAAAGACACACATTGCTGTAGTTCGGGGTGGTAGTGAGTAATGCAACCTCATAGGTAGCGCAGGTAGTTTCTCCCCTGAGCTGGTCCCAAGCCCGGATAAATGCAGAGGGTTGTGGAATAGTCTTATTGGGAACGACTATTCAGCATCCATAAGTATAGTTCATTTTGACTGACATGACATAAGCAAATAATAATGTTATAAAACAGCAGATAATTGTATGAAAGCAACTGATACATGTCCAAAAGCATTAGCAACTTGTTCAGAGGAAGGAGAAAGTGCTGCTATGATGAGCACAAATGACTAAATGTTGTGGAGGTTGAACTAATAGTTGTGAGAATTTTCATTCTGATCTAATAGCACCAAAGCGACTCAGAAGAACTGCAACACCATCCTCCCGGGACTGATCCAGGACAAGCTGTACCAGCTCAATGCACACGACTCCTTCCGCAGGTGGATCATTGACTTCCTAACAGGCCGGAGGCAGCATGTGCGGCTGGAGACTATGGTCTCGGACACTCTGGTCTCGGACACTCTATCAGCTCTGAATCCCCCCCAGCGCTGTGTACTTTCTCCCTGGCTCTTCTCCCTGTACACTAACTGCTGCACCTCCAGCCATCAGTCCGTTAAAGTGAGGGAGGTAGACCGGCTGGTGTCCTGGTGCAGCAGCAACAACCTGGAGGTGAACAGCCAGAAGACAGTGTAGATGATCGTGGACTTATGTTTCATGTTGTACGATTGCACCAAGAAAAAATAAACATTTGTGAATCCTTTCACTGACAATGGCAAATAAATCAATTCTGAGTATGTATGTATGTATATATATAATTTACTATTTTTTCTTAATTTCAATCTATTTATTTGGAGACTGGAACCAAATTATTAAATTATTTGCTGACAAGTTTAATTATCTTGACACACTGACATTACTATCTATTACAACACTCTTTCAAGTGTTTATTTTTTTGTATTTTAGCTGCTCCTCTTGCACATGAGTAATTTTCCATCACTGCACTGACCATTATTAGAACCTGCAACATTCAGATAGTTTTATCTCATATCTGTGAGTCATGCAGAAGAGTTTTGAGCACACATTTTACAATTATCAGCAGTGCCATCAGAGATGCATCATAACTGGCTCAACGACTGGTTTGTGAACGGAGCTAACTAAACAGAAATAAAGCCACAGTTTTCTGGGTTGTGTTTCTGAAACCAAAACTTATATCTTAACAGGAAACAGTGATCTTACATCTACTTTCCCTCATCTTTGCAGGAAACACAAAATTATCAACTCGGAACTGAGTTTATTGTGGTTGATTTGAGGAAAAATAGACCGTTGCATAAAACTTTAAAAATGTTTTACTGAGAAAGAAAATCATTGGTTAAAAATCCGGGTTAAAAATTACTGCCAGCAGCGATTTTAACCCACGGGACGCTGCTGGAAATTGGATTACTGTGGGTTGAAGACAAAGACAAAGAAGAGGAGGAAGGCCAGTGCATCAACAGTGAGAGAAGAGGGAATGGAAGAGTTTAGTTTTGAGAGTAGGGACTTTAAATGTTGGGACAATGGCGGGAAAAGCCAGTGGACATGATGATGAGGAGAAAGGTTGATGTGTTATGAGTCCAGGTGGAAAGGAAGCAAGGCTAGAAGCTGAGGAGCAGGAATCAAGTTGTTTATAACGGAGCAGAAAGAGGAATGGAGGAGGAGTTACCTTGAAGGAAGAGTTGGTGCAGAGTGTTCTAGAGGAGAACCGAGTGTCAGATGGACAAAAGCTGGAGATTAAGGGTGTCATGTTGAACATTGTTAGTGGGTACGCTCCACAGGTAGGAGGTGAGTTAGAGGAGAAGGAGAAGTTCTTACGCTCCACAGGTAGGAGGTGAGTTAGAGGAGGAGGAGAAGTTCTTACGCTCCACAGGTAGGAGGTGAGTTAGAGCAGAAGGAGAAGTTCTTACGCTCCACAGGTAGGAGGTGAGTTAGAGCAGAAGGAGACGTTCTTACGCTCCACAGGTAGGAGGTGAGTTAGAGGAGAAGGAGAAGTTCTTACGCTCCACAGGTAGGAGGTGAGTTAGAGGAGAAGGAGACGTTCTTACGCTCCACAGGTAGGAGGTGAGTTAGAGGAGAAGGAGAAGTTCTTACGCTCCACAGGTAGGAGGTGAGTTAGAGGAGAAGGAGAAGTTCTTACGCTCCACAGGTAGGAGGTGGGTTAGAGGAGAAGGAGAAGTTCTGGACTGACTTAGATGAAGTGGTTCAGAGCATCCTAGCAGTGAGAGAGTCCTGATTGGAGCAGACCTCAATGGGCGTGTTGGTGAAGGAAATGGAGGAGATGAAGAAGTGATGGGTATTCAGGACAAATGTTTCTACAAATACGTGATAAACAGATTCAGTGATAACATAAGAAGACCATGAAATAAACTGTAGAGTTCACCTTTACTTTTTTTTGTGCTTGATATGTTTGTGTGTCACCTATAAATATAGGGTGTGTGAGATCATCATCCTGGTTATTTCTTTAATCATGCCCAATGCTTGTCAACATCTTTGATAACATTTTGTGTAGGTGAGGATCTTGGGGCTGAGAATGTGTGGATTAAGTTCATAGAGACCCCAGAAAGGATACAGGTTCACTTTTCCTGAGAACTCTTGATGCTATGCCACTGGTTTAGGCTTTGGTGAAACTGGCCTTCGTTCATTTGGAGGAAGTTTTAAGTTTCTTAATTGATACATTCATCTTACTGCCGCACTGAAACTTAAAGTTATTAAATTATTAGTTCTTCACTTTCTCATTCTTGTCCTTCCAGATACAAACATGAAGTCTATGTTGACCAATGAAACAAGCTCTCCTCTATTTCAGGGGGTAAGAATATTGTTGAATAAATATTAAAAAAAATATTTGTTTGTTCGCATGATGACATTTTTGTGATTAAAGAGCACACTGAATATGTTAACGAGTAGAATAATACACTTTACTGTCACATAGAATAATATATCGTAGCATTACATGGTGTTATACATAGTTCAATGTTCTGTAACTTGTCCTGCTGAATTCAACGGTTTAAAAAGTATCATTTACACATTCAGAGGCTTGTCCATGTTGTTGAACAGGACAAAACTTTACTGTATTAAACTGTACTTTGCCCACTAGATGGCAGAAGTAGACAACTATTTGGAGCAATAGGTCATGACTCAGTATATTTTAATTAGAAAGATTTTTAATGAAGATCAGTTTTCTTTGGGTGTGACCTGTTTTCAGATTTATAAGAGAATAAAATATAATAGTGAGAATAATGGGAATGACACAAAGATGAAATTCCCTTTACGATAAAGACACTTCCCATGTGTTTTTGCGGGACTCTTATATTAGTCATAGCTATGTTATGCAGCATTTTAAAACATAATGCTCATATCCACTACCTACAGCATAATGGAAACCTTGTGTTTGTGTGGTTGGTTTCTCAACGCTAATAGGGCTCAATGGAATATTCCAAGTTTAAATATGGGCTGTTTTGAGTTTTGTCTGCAGCATTACCAACACCATTGCACCTCATTTACACTATACAATTTTAGCAACATGAAAGCATTATTATTTTTTTTGATTTTATATTGATGCATTAATGCAATTATTGATGAGTGAAAAAATTCAAAGTGAAAAGGTCCAAATTGGGCCAAAATAGCCATTTTACCTCCCTGGTGTCATGTGACTGACTCCTTAGTGTTACACAGTCTCAGGTGTGAATGGGCAGCAGGTGTGTTCAATTTGATGTTGCCGCCCTCACAAACTCTCATACACGAGTTCAACATGGCACCTCAAGGCAAAGAACTCGCTGAAACTCTGAAAGAAATAATTGTTGCTCTACATAAAGAAGGCCTTGTCCAGGGATCTCAAACTTGCAGCCCGCGGGATAATAATCTGCGGTCCGCCGGATGATATGAAAGATTAATGTTAACATGCGAGTTTTGTATGCATTTTTAGAATTGTTTTATTCAATGAATGTTATCTCAACGATGTCTTTTGAGTTTTCGATTGTTAAAAATGTTGTAAAGAGAGTAAAATGTGTCTAGATGCCACCTCTTAATGAAAGTGCTGCATCAGGGTATCACTGCATCAGCTGATCGGTAATGTTGTGGAAGAGTAGTCCGGCTTGCTCGGGCCCCAAGCCTTGGGGTTCTGTTGGGCTACTATTCCGGACCCCCCGGTGCGTTATGTTCGCCCTCCTTTTACCGGTGAGCTCGTGTCTGTTTGCTGGGAGGTTGCAGACGTGTGTGGCCCATTCACCGGCCTCCCCATCCTCCGTTGCTGCTCTGTGCGTCCTGCGGGTTTCTTAACGGATGTCGCTGCTGTCCGTGGTTCTGCCTGTTGCTTGTGCAACACGGTAAATTGCTGTGGTTGTCTTTCTGTGGCATCACTGTTTCTTTTTCTTTAATTAGAACCTTGTTTGTTCATAACCAATGTGGACTTGTTTTTGTGTGATTATTATACTAAGAAATAAGATAATTGCACTGTTATTTTGAGAAATGAACTGTTTGAGCCTGACAGGCTCTCTGCCCTATGTTTGAAAAAAGAATGTTTTACATTACAGTTGCATGAAATCAATGTTGGGTTCAGCATTGATTTTCTTTATTCTTCATATGGGCTTTTGAACTGCTGTTAGTCTGGCCCGTCACCCAGGACATGTTTGCCATGGGAGACCCTACCAGGAGCATAAAGCCCCTGACAACACATCTCCTGGGATCGTTCCACGAAGGCTCACATTTGAAATCTGCCCTTTAATTTCACACAGTTCACACATGCAGGCTGAAAGTAACAGCAAGCAATGTTCATATTTTTAATTGCTTTGCCCTTAAAGTCGACTTGATCTGACGCTGGTTCTGCCTAGACTGTGGGGGTGTTTTCTTCCTCCCTGTCATCTCATCTGCTTCACAGCTAAGGGTTTCACTCGATTCAGCAGATGTGTTTCAACATTGGTCCTCTCCTGCTTTGTCTTTCTGTAACCCCCATTTCCAACTAAATAGCTTACTACAACTAGCTAAGCACACACAACATAGTATTTTTGCAGTTATTACCATCACATAACTATATAATTAGCCTGCTGGTTTCACTCGATCTGAGAGTTAACTCCGCCCACAGATCTCTGAGTCAGTGGAGGTTGCTGGGTTAGTGTTTGTGGCTCTCACTATGCTCTCCCTTTTCTTCCTCAGATCTCCTGAGACCTTGATGTTCCAGAGTTTCCTCTAGAGACTGATGAGAACCTGGGGTTCTGGGATAATTCTTGGTTCTGGTTGGATGGAAGGGATAGAAACAATGAGCACAAATAAATCCATTGCACTTTCTCCTCAGAACACTGTCTATTTATCACTTTTTGTTTGTCCATGTTGTATGTTCACTGCGGTGTGCACAGCCCTCTACGGTGGAAAGCAGGAAATAAAACTAATAAAATATGAATAGGCTAGTCTGCCAAGAGGGCAGGTGACGGTCACAATCACAATAAAACTAAAATTGCATAGAACTCTAACAGTGACTGATGTTTTGTACGTTGTCACTGTTGAGCTTAAGTTTAAATTAAAACAATTAAAAAATTAATAATCTAAATACATTGTTCATGAGTTCATATTTTTGGAAAGATTTTGTACCTGACATAAACGTATTATCATGAAAGAGATGATGGAATTGAGCGATTCCCTTCTGTTCCCACGTCAGGGTTGTGCCAGATTGGAGAGAACATGCAGGGTTCCAATTGGGAGTTTGTAATCTCGTATTGACTGTCGCTTTCGGGAACGGGAAAAAAGATGGAAAGAGCTGGCCTCCCTGTGAGTTCTCCGTGACACGGCAAACCTCCAGCAGGAAGAGCGCATTTCCAGGGGCCACTGATAAGTAGAACCGTGCCTTATCTCGCCCTACACTCCAGGCACAGCTTCGATGTTCAGGGCTGATATTGTTGGTGGAATGCCGGCCTTTAATGAATCCTGTTTGTTCGCTGTGAATTACTGACAAAATTGTCTCTCGTCTGGATTCGAGCGCCGTAGCTATAATTCTGATGTCAGTGTTGATTAGTGATAGAGGGCGGTAGCTTGAAGGAGGAGAAGGCTCTTTGTCTGGCTTCAGTCAGAGTTTAATTGCTGCTGTATTCATGTGGGGTCGTATATTTGGTTTAAATGTATGTTACTGACCTGAAAAATAAGTATCTTTATATTCAGTAGATAATTGAGGAATATTTAAATTTGTGAGAAATGCCTCAATATCATCTGGGTTGGGTTTGTTAACTGCTGAATACAAGTTGCGGTAGAACATTTAAAAGATATGATTGATTTCTTCTGGAGTTTGTGGGGACACACCAGTTGCCCCCTTCGTGTCTTCCTTTTTAAAATGTTCAACATGGTTTCCCTTAGAAGTCCATATGATGCATCAGATTCGAGGCATAATGATGTCGAATTTCCCACTGGGATCAATAAAGTATTCTAATTCTGATAAGTTCTCATCCTATGTCAAACGTGTTCAGTTCTTGGTGGAGACTGAGAAGAATTTGTTGTTTATTTTTCACCAGTTGTTCTCAACATAACTGCATTTTTGCGACCATCTAGAAAAGCATCGTTCTCGTCACAGTGTTAACAGCTGTTCTCTCTGGGAGCGTTTGAATAAATTCACTTGTAGAAGCAGCTGACTGAGCAGCCGTATATCTATTTTATAAGCACACTCAAGAAATAGATATAATTGATTATTCTCTCCATTCATGCTCAGCGTTTGAAGAGAGGTTTGAAGTCAGCTTCATCCATAATGGATGAGGAGACATTTTTTTGACGACAGTCCCAGATACACCTCATAAGAGAAAGGCCTGGAAACATATGCCGTTATGATTTTTCCTCATCTTGCCTCTGTTGTTTCCCATGAAATAAGAGCTCGAGTGACAGGGGGGGGGCAGCACACAGGACATGAGAAAACAGAAGGCAAGTCAAAATAGTTTATTTATAGAACAGGAGTCAGAGTTGAGGCACAACCTCACATACATTATAGGCACTGAATTACTGGACTGGAGTCACAGCCACGACTCGGTGTGAAAACCAAAGCCTGCCAGACACGTGGTTAGAGCTCCATTTATGACTATAGGCAAATCAAGCCATCCAAATATTACACAAATCAATACTGGAAAGGAGCTCTAATTATTCTTTCAAACTAGTAAACAAAATATTTACTGTTCATATTAAAATAATGGAATATTATGAATTTATTCAACCAAAGATATTTATATGTTAATGCGACTTCCTTCTCTCAAAGGAATTTGAACCCTTCTTATATCATTATGAAAAAACCCTGCTGTGTATAATAACAATGTGCCCAGCAGGCTTCGGTGAGGGTTCATGCCTAAATTACACCGTCCACCAGTCTTGCCTTATTGGGGACTCTTTAAAATGTCTTCATAACACTTTGTTTTGCTTTCTTTTGAATCAGGCCAGAAAACAGCTTACGAACACACAGCAGTGTCACATGAATCTAGCAATCTAACAATCACAACGGCAACAAAAAAATGGTCTGATTGCTAATATTATTATAATTATAATCATAATAAATGTAGTTCTGGCACTCTCCCTCCTGCTTCCCTCCGTTGTCTGTGAGCCGGAGATGGAAAACCTGCTGCAGAGCTTTAGCGTTTTATTTATTGTTTTATTGTATTTTTCAGTATCAAATGGTTCAGTTGGTCAAAAAAATGTTTGTAGTTTAATTCATAATTTTATTTTAATTTCAGGCAAATTAAAAACAATGTTAATAAAGTTATTCTTTGTTGTAAGTTGATCTATATTTCGAAACTTTGTCTTTGTTTTCTGCAGGGGGCCGGCGTAACAGAAAATAATTGAGAACCACTGGGTTAGCCACATTAGATCCAACACAGTAAATTAGACCCACCACTAAAATTAACGAATGAAACTAGTCACGTCGTCTTCCTCAATGTTTGATCCAATGCAGATATCTCTCATAGCAGCTCTTTGGTTTAGGGAAGGGAATAAATGATACTACCTTACAGTCATTCAGGTCGTCGCTGTTACACCAGCCGTGATTACAACATTTCACCATTTTCGCTAATGACACGCTAATCAATGCGCCAGCAGGTTTGTACATCTGAGGCAGTGTTTTTCCACAAAAATGTACGGACGCACTTGTCGACCAGACATGATGTTTAGTGTCATGATTGGTCTACTAAGTCGTGTGGGCGTGATTTACGGAAAGGTCAACTGTGTTGTAACGCAACCCAGAATGTGACAAATCTAGAGTTAACTGAGGAGTTTGTCTCTGTGACCACGATTTAATTACAAATAACAAGAGATTATAAAACTGGGGAAAAAAAGGCTTCTTTTATTTATTACCTCATTTAGGGTTAAGCTTAAGATGTGTAGTTCCATGTGTGTGTTCTGAGATAAACGGCTGTCAAGCCTTACTGTTGCATGGTGTATGGGCTTGGATTGTGCATAGTCTGTAGTGGCAGAAGGTTCTGTGTGTGGGTGGGTGTATTACACTGAACAGGTTTACGCGTGCGTTTCTACAACGAAATGTTTCCACAGTCGTCATAGGTATAAAATACAAATAGTAAAGCATTAGAACATGAATAAAGCATTTCTCACACACTGACTTACACCATCTGAGTGAGTTGAGTCTAAACTTCCACAATTTTAATTTTCCATTTTCATTACTTTCCATTAAGTTCACTAAACCTCTCAAATAACATTTCCATACAAAGAGCACAAGGTAATACTGATCCACAAAGAGGTTCACTGCAATTCTACAATGTCAATCACTGTAGGGAAGCAGCACAGTACAGCAGGGGGGGGGGGGGGGGGGCTAAACTAGTACAAACTAGTACCACTTGAACACCTGAAGGTACGGTGCCGCAGGTAAAGAGTTAGACTGAAGTGAAGTTCCCAATCTGTGTGGGTTCGAGAGAGTTGTTATCTGAAGAATCATCTTTTATCACAGTCAAAAGCAAATCATCTGTTTTGAATTGGATTTCTTTGTTTTGTTGATTCCCACTTTGGCTCTGAGGAGAGAGACACCAGACGGTCATAAAGCACGCAAAAATATGTAGAAGACAAATTATAAAATAAACCAGTTTGTTTGCTTCAACTTTGTTGCTGTTGTTGTTATTAAATATAACCTTTTTTAGCCATTTATATTGTGTAAAATAAATCTTATGCATCCCGTGTGCATCACATCTGACAACCATAGTAAAAAATAATGTGATTTATGAATCTATTTAAAAGATATCTGCTGCAACATTAGCTCTGCACCAAATACCACACCAGTGACAAACCTCAGCGAACAACACAAACAATAAGAGGGAAACATAACAAAAACCAACCAAACACAATTCATCTGTTCTTTTTCTGAGTACAGGCGGGCGTCACTTAACGACAGACTTGTTTAACGACGATTCGGAGTTACGACGAACTTACAAAAATATAAAAGTATGTTTTTAGCGACAAGGAATCACTGTTATGGCAAGCGATTGTACGACATGCAAAAAAGCACAACAGATTATTATGACACTGGCTGCGGAGTTGTGAGTGAGTACGTACATTTCTGGTCCCTTTCTTGAATGCTATTGGACACGTGAGCTGTCAGTCAAAACCCTCAACCTGATGCATCATTTCCTTCCGTCATGAAGTTTGTGTGAGAGGACAGATGTTTGGTAAGTTAGCGAACAGCGTTAAAACATGAAATGAGCCCCAAATATCTAAAGACACGTAGCTGTTACATTTATTCAGCCTGTTCTGTTTTGTGTGTATCAATAACAAGTTGTGTTAACTGTTAATCGTTACTGTTGAAAGGTCCATTCTCTTCTGATTTGACGTGGCTGTGCTACAGCAGAACACAATGCGCGTTCAAGCGCTGTAAAAAAAACATGCAAAATTGCATTAAAAAGAATCCACGAAACAGCGAAAGATGAAGCGCGTTATTACGAGGGATCACTGTAGTTCTTTTTATTCTTCTCCCATTTTAGAAGAGATTCCTCTCAGAAATATGAGGAAACGACGGTGCCAAAAGTTTGACTGTTCATCATTACGTCCAAACATCCATGCGCCGCTGTGAGACCACTCCTTGTCCAAATTGGCACTCCAAGTAATCAATTGTATTGAATTGTTACATGTCGATGATTTATGTACTAAGGAATTTCAACGGAAACAAGACCGCAAGGGCTTTTTTGAAATGCTCCTCTTAGACAGGATGTTTGACTGTACTTGTACTGTAATACATGCTACTGTTTGACTGTACTTGTACTGCTCTAACATTCTATCTAATAAATATATTCGTCATCTTCAATTAACTTAAAATGCATGTTTAGGGAGGCGGGAGGAAACTGCACAATGACACGGAGAGAACATAAAAACTCCACACAGATCAATAATAAGAAGTGGGTTGGGGGGTTCCTCCCTGCTGCGAGGCAACTGCGCTAACCACTAGCCACCGTGCCGCCCCAAATCAAGAATCATGGTTAAAAAAATAATAATCACGAAGCAGCTGAATCACGCAGGGATCGAAAGGAAAAGGATCGTTAAAAAAACAGATAAACAAAAATCACCTGGCATACCCAACACAATATGTACAGTCTATAAATAAATAAATAATATATACACACACACACCAGGATCAATATATATCACATCTACAGTACAAATGGCCTACACGTATGCAAATATAAACATTTTCATCGATTAACTGGGATTTGTTTAAGGACAAAAACATTTCCCGAAGGGGTCTTCGGACTGTAACTCTGTCGTTAAGTGAGGACCAGCTGTATCTACTCAATAAAAAAACAATATATATATATATATATATAAAATATGTGTATTTCTGTAAGTGTGTTTTTAAATACAGGCTGAAAATCAAACAAACACGTTTGCATGGTAATATTAAGTTAAGGAACACATTTATGCTACCTTTGGTTGCTGACAGGGCTTTTCTTGTTACGCTAGAATCTGTCTACAAGTTTCCAAGAAACAGTCCAGTAAATTCAATCTCTTCTTTGCAGTGTGTTGAACGAGCACCCACTGTTTTGGGTCTCTGCTCTTTATTTTATAAACCAAAGCCTTGATGCTTCCACTTAAACAGGGGGCTTAAATCTAAGAGGAGAAGAGAACACTCAATATCATGACTTCATTAGCGGTAATGATACATCGGCAACCTTCTGAGGCAATGCAATATCAATGGGCCCAAAACTAAGAGCTGGTCTTGTGTGCCGTTGTGCATATGCTGCTCGTTATACATTGTTGGGTATTTAATTGACCTGTGCCATAGTCAATGCAGATTTTGGAGGCTCATTTTGAGAGATCTCAGGGAAAGTAAATATTTTGGTGTGATGTAAGAACAGATTTCCAATCCACCCCAAAAGTTACAATTTGGATAAAGGTCCTGATCTGGAGACAGTTACGTGAAAATATCCAGCTGTCATCCTCGCCCTACCTGGTGGTAAGAAGGACTACAGTGACAATGTTGTCTTCCAACTGGGTCAGAAAAACTGTGACCTCTTGATGAGTATTTCACAGGTTTTGGAACTTAACCAACATTGCTGGCCATGTTCCAATTTCACTTTTAGTGGGAGTTGAGATTCATGGAGTGTCTTTACTATTGAATATGAAAGCTAGTTTTATGAAGTGTCCGCTCTAAAACAATGTGACACTAAGTGGAGTCAGAGAGGTGTGCGTGTGAGTTCTTATGAGTTCATGTGTGTAAAGTCAAAGTCATGTCCTTGAGATTGTTATGGGTAGACAGATAGGGGCTGGCGGCGAGGAGAGCTCTCTCAGGGGGTGATGGAGGAGGGGGGAGAAAGACGGGATAATACTAATTCCATTATTCAGCCGAAACAACGAATTTAGATTAATCCAAATATACAAATGGTCCTCAGTTATTCCTTGTTTTGTGTGCCAAGGCGAGACTTAAGTCCAACCAAGCCAACACCAAGTCTGGAGATCTGCGATACAGTTCGACCTGCTAGCGCAAGATGGTATCCAGTTTCTGTCGGCCCTCCCTGGATCGAGAAAACATACGATCCCCAAGGCACCAAAGAGCACTTTTAGATCCATGGTCAATTTATCCAGAACATTGAAAGCCGCAGTCTTGGAGATTTTCCGGTAAACCCTCGAAACTCCCGTCCCAATTAGCAGATGCCCCACAGCCAAATATCTTCCACATCCTCTACAGATAGGACCGTGAGACAGACCACTCTCCATTTCTCCCAGGGATCCATGGTGTAGCCTGCTGCGTAGGTCCCGTCTGGACAGGTGGGCTCCCCCCGGAGACCCATGCATGGGTGAAAAAATGTGATCAATCGCACTAAGAGACCAGTTAATCAATTCCATGATATAGTCAACAAGAGCTCAGCCCGCCGTGGGAAAGAAAGAAAGAAAGAAAAAAAGGCAGACAGACGAGACAAAGAATGCAAGCAGGAACAGAGAGAGAGAGGAAAAAATGTGTGCTCTCGTCAGACCGGAACAAGGTAGAATGGATTTTTTTTTTAAATCCCTGCGGCCACTTTAATCCATCCATAAAAGACAAGCAAATTATAACTCTTTGCCGTATAACGTTTGTAGTCGTCAACTTGCAACCTTTGCGACAATTTGACTTCACGACCGCACTTTCTATCACTATCATGGCGCAGCATAATTTACTCATGGTAATGCAACATGGGCCGACTTACAAACAAATCGGCTTGCGACTGATCGCTCTGAACCAATTATGGTCTTAAGTCAACGACTCCCTGTATTCGTACAGGAAGATTAAGTTTATAGATTGGGCATTTAGGCAAAACTTTTGCCTAAATACATTTCACTTCTTGAGAGTTTGCATACATCATGAATACATTTCACTTCTTGAAATGTATTCATGATGGATGCAAACTCTCACAAACTGAAGTTGATTGTCGAGGTATTGCAGCATTGGCTGGAGTGAGTCATGATCCCCAATCAGAAGTGATGGAAGCTGATTGTTGCAAAAGAAAACAAGTCGGGGATGGATTCAGTCTTAGAGATGTGTTTGGACCTGTGTGTAGTGTGTGTAGTGTGTGTGTGTGTGTGTGTGTGTGTGCACTCTTAACCTCCTTTTAGGTTACATTGACATTGGTCGTCAACACAACACTCATTTTCAGACACTTTTCATTTCTATACAAAAAATATACATTTTGTAAGATTTTCAATAATCATGAAGATAATACTCAAATGTGTACATAATATGATTGTATCCTATTTTAAATCTTGTGCAGCACAGTTTCAAATGTTGCCGAGGTATCATCACCTTAAAAAGGTTCTGCCATTTATCTATCTTATGTTTAACCTCATCTACTTCATGGGCCTTAAGGGGTTGTGGCAACCAATAGCATCAAAGTATTATGTGTATTTATTTCATTATCTTTTATCTTATTTTAACATTTTACTTGTAAAATTTGTGCTGGATGGAAAGCTTGTTGAGAGGAAAATAAAGACCTTTTCTATTCTATCTTGTGGATGGCATCAAGGTGAGACCAAGAATTCAACGCACGGCTGTCAATCAAGAAAAGCAAAGGGAATGTAAAATGTCAGAATCCGAATATTCAGATTACCCTTCGAAGCACCAGGTATGAGCAGCTATGCATGTGCTCCTTTGGGCTCCCCATCCCTGTGCTATACATATCGTAATGTAGTGATTGAATGCTAAGGTGCTCACATTGTAGCTACGACAGCTAGAAAGGTAGTAGCCTACAGCAAGTACTTAACAAGTTTAACCACAATCACCTTTTCTGAAATTAGAAATCTAACTAACACAGTGATCAACGCCAGTGCTTCTATGGTTGTTGAAAATGCATGACATTACTCCTGACATTTGCTTAATGCAGTGTGAATGCAGGTTAAGGGCCTCCATTGTTGGTGGCGGTAATGTTGCTAGCAGCACTAACTTTCACGCTATATGCACTGTAATAAAAAGAGAACACTCACTTTCCCACAAGTGGATTGTCTTAAACTCAATTTATGGTTGTTTCTACGAACATTAAAAATGCTCCGAGCTTGCTGTTCTAGTAGATACAGATATGGCCCTAAGTTCCTTAATATCCAGAAAAGTACCCTGTTTTTATTCTAAAAATGCTTCAAAGGCGTGTTGTTTCTTCAAACACATGTTTGTTTTGGGATTTTTTTGTCCATTTTTGATTTCTGGTCAAATTGAATGGTTTTAATTTTGTATTAATCCAGATATATTTATGCATTTTAAGAGGAATCCGTCAGATATGCAGGTCAAAAAGTATCCCTGGACTCAATCCATATGTTTTTTTTTTGTGCAAACATGTGGATAAAATAATAATGCCAGTTTATGCCTGTGCTTGTCAGTGTGAGAGCATGTGTCACACTGTTTCTGGTAAGCACAGGGCTTCCACAGCATTACTGGGTCCCTGGGAGACGCCGCCAATGACAAAGAGAATGCTGGCTGTTTGCACAAGGGCAGAGGAGCAGCGTGCCGTGGGCATGGGAGCGACAGACTCCCAGCGGCGCTTCACCGGGTTGTAGCTCTCCACTGTGCCCAGTGGCGCTGGTTCATTACCTGGGAAAAAAGAATGAAACATGTCAGAATGGCATGCGGGAATTCAAGCCAGTAAATAACCAATATATATTAATTTGTGTTGAAAACAAAGCAAAAACCTAAACAGGAATAATAATTTGAATGAGGTATTTGTTTTATTTCATTTTAGAGATAACTGAGACTGAGATAAAAAAAAAAAAATGTTCCCCAAAATCTGCAGGCCTCCAAAATTTTCCAGAGCAGCCTTTAGATATTTCTAGCTATTAGTTGCTTCTACAAATAACTTTACATTTTACACTTCTGGACTGTTTGGACTTGGCACTTCTTATTAGCAACAGGTCTGAAAACATGTTGCCATGAACTGACACATCGCCCACAGTGAAGTGTGTGTGTGTGTCATAAAATGGTTGCTGTTAGAAACTAACATGCAGACCTCCTATCCAACATACTGAAGGATCCCCAAGACTCAGCAAAAAAACATCAAAATCATATCTGAGTATCAAGAAAATAGCCAGCCTTTTGATAAACCAGTTTTGTCAGATGCAGCGAGCTCATAAAAAGCATAGCTTGAGTATGAAGTAGAAAAAGACCTTGTTTGATGTTTGTGTCTCAATACAGAAAATTGAAACACAAAAGAACGGATTCACAAAACAATCAGTGAAGCTATATGAACTGTAAATTGTTAATGCTTTTATGTAAAGACACTTTTAGCAGCATATTTTGAAGTGAGACAACAATTTCGAAAGTATATTTTCTAAAATAATTGCCAAAAATATCACTGGGTATGTGTTTCCATGGCAATGGTTGGCTGGTATCTGGGAGCCCATGATTGTTCACTTTTTATATACCAATACTTATTAAATCTGTCTCTTTAAATGAAAGAAAGAAGGATATCAAAAAATACTGTAAAGGTTCACATTATTGGCAAAGAACAATCTGGCACAGAGTGCATGTTGGGGAACAATATAAATGAGGTATTTATAGGAAAACTGAGGCAGCTACGGTGAGATATGAAGTTAGCCCTGGTGAATGAGTGGCTGACAGGCAGGTTCAGAATGCAGGCTCTCTGTCCATTTATTGGTTTACATTTTTATTTTATTCTTTTCATTTTTAAACTGAAGCCCCAAATGGCAGATGACGCAAGCAACATCACCATTTAATCTAACTGGGTTTATTTCCCATGCTCCCTCAAGATGTACAATAAGTGCAGGCAAGGTTTGTATTCTGCTTGAAGAATTTATAAGCCTAGCTAAAACATCAACACACTGACAGAAAACCGATGCCAATTTATATAACAAACAATAAAAAAAAGTATCCTGAGTGTACAATAAAAAAAAAAAAACTGCGCTCACGAGAATACTAAAATTAGAGTTTATCCTGCCAGGCTTTTGCAGTACATATATTTCATGATATGTGAGGCTAACGTGAACCCGTGTTCATCTTCAGAGTCTAACTTTCTCTCTTTCATGGATTGAAATGTCTTAAAGGCAGGTGAGCAGATAGAAAGCTCACATGACATGGACAGCACCATGGAAACGACATGTCCCATGTCCCACATCACAGCACATCACAGCAACTCTCCAAGTATTATTGAATAGTGTGTGTGTAAGCAGGACTCTCATCATCACATTGCTGGAAGACATTTCCGAGTCGGCCTTTCAAAGATACTCTGGCCTCAGATCCTTTATCATTTTTAACGAAGGCCCATTTATTAATCCCCAACACACACATACACACATGCAAATGGTGTACAGATAAATACTCCAAACTACACCAGCTGCTTCAATCCTTCATTGCTTCTATTCATGTTTATTAGCCATATTGTTAATTTTACTCCATCTCTCCTCCTATCCTTCATACTCCCTCCATTCTTTGCCTCTGTCTCCTCTTGCTGTTGTTCAATAGCTTGGTTCTTCATCCTTTCTGTTCTTTTTAAATAAATAAAAAAACAAATCCTAATCTTTCTCTCTCTTGATTCTAATCCTGTCTTCTACTTTGAGGCTCTATTCATCTGTCCTTCTCGTCCTCTATTCACCGTTGTGGTTTCATGTTTTCTTCTTTGATGCATCTTATCTTGAGCTGTCTTCTTGCTCTGTGTCTGTCACCCCTCCAACTCTAAACCTGTGTTGCATTTGTCTTTGCCTCTCCCTCTTCTGGAGAAACACTTTTTTCTTTTTCCTCATCTATCTGTCTTGCTGTTTAGCAATTAGTATATAATCTCGACCTCATAGCATTGTTTGAAGTGAAGCATCTGTCATTCATTTTTCGATTACCTCATCCAGGGAGGGTAGAATTTTGATGCTGTTTTTCTGCTTGTTTATCTGTATGTTAGCAGGATTACAGAAAAAAACATGGATGGATCCTGATAGAAAAAAAAATTGGAAGATGGTCCTCAGTCTATCTTAGATCAATTTTGAGAGTGATCTGGATACAAAAAAAATCTGGATGTTCACATTTACATTCAGGGCGGCAGTGGCTTGGGTTGGGAAGCGGAAAGTCCACCGACGTCCCTTGAACTTCTAAAGACAGGTACAAATACTCCGCATGTCTCCAGGACCCAGAGACATGCAAGTCGGATCTCTTATCACCCTGAAATGTTTGACCCTCTCCCCTCAGGCAGGAGGCTACGGTCCATCCGGACCAGAACCTCCCGCCACAAGAACAGCTTCTATAAGACTCATGAACACTTAATAATTCTGTATCGGACCCTTGAACACTTTACAACTGGTAGCTTGCACTTTTCTTATTTGCACTGCGTGATTGTGTTAGTTTTTACTGCTGTTGATACACATCTGTGGATCCGCTCTTGATGCTGCTGTTTTTGTGGTGTGTTCTCTATTCATTGTTATGTTTTTAACAGTGTATTTTACGGCATACCCTACAGCATAGCGCTATAGCTTGCATTTTGTTATTGCCATTACCTTCTGTTACATGTTGCACGATTGCACCAAGAAAAAATCCTAGTCTGTGAACCCTCATTGACAATGGCAATAAACTGATTCTGATTCTGAAACCGTGACTCCACTCAGTCTCTGTATCTCCGCTTGGTGTCTCTCACCGCGCAATGCAGTCTGTATGAAGCCGCTTTATGCTCTTCCATCCTGCCGGGGGGAAATCCCGAGTTGCTTTGTGAATAGGTTTGTCTACACACAGTTTTGGTACGGAAACAGCTGAACGGTTGCCATGGGAATGACGTCATCTACCAGTTTAGCAATGAAGGTTTAACAGTAGGTTTTATTGATTTTGCCAAGCTAACCAAATGTTCCCTTTCTTGTTGCGACATGGTTACTGAAACATCCTGGCTCATCTTGCTACTGTTCCAACAATCACCAACTTAATTCACTTCACAATCACAAGCTGGTTAAAATGAGCCTTTAATTCATATGATCATGTTTTCTGTCAGAAGCAAGACTTTATTTCAAATGCACCAATGGCGATATAATAGAAAGAAGAAGAATAATAGAAAGGTTAGTGAAGACATTTTTGAGGATAAAAATGACATTAAAATTAGTCTTCTGTAAAGGGAGTTTGAAAAAAAAAAACAATGAAAAGGCTTTTTCCTCAAGAACCAAAATGTCCTTCCTTGTAGAAAATGTTAATATATGAAGGCAGTACAATGTTACCTCAGAGAAGAGCAGTCAGAGAACTCTTAAGTTCTTCAAAATAGGGGTTTCAGCCATCCATAGATCAGTTTGACACTGAAGAAAAGTTGAAAACCTGATGATTATTATAAAACAATGCTGCCTCGAAGGAACTGATTCCATGTATACTGGACGTGTAGAATCTATTAGACTGATACCTCACTATATCTAGACCCTCCTAACACTAAATTCTAATTGTATTTTTACCCATATGTGAAAACTGTATATCCTTGTACAAGCATAACTACATTACAGGTTGTTAGGTATTTATGGATGTATTTTTTATATATATATTTCCTAAGTAAAAAGGCAGGGGATTGAAAAAGTGCCAGAAACCAGCGATGACTCACAAATCCACCATAATCCCAAGGATTAGATGGTGAGCTGGCCAAATAGCTGGCACTAACCGAAAGAAATATGACACATTTTCCCTCATCCTTCCACAGTCTGACATAGTTAACAAACACAAACAGCCATTTCCTTCTCTAGATATATTTCCATTCTGTCCCTGTTCCGCTGCTAAATTATTCCCTAAAGAGTGGTGGGTGGTGGGTGAAAGCGAGAGAACATGCAAACTCCACACAGGAAAATACCAGGTCCTCAAATGGATTTGAATTCAGAGGTGTAGGAAAACAGCACTAATCACTGCACCATCATGCTGCACCAACTTTCAAGCGATTGTTCAACAAGAAAATGCTGCATGAGTTTCACCAATAACTATCACAAGCAAAACAAAACTAAAGAGTGGAGCAGACTCTTCAATGCTGCTAATTGTGTCAACAATTGTGTTCCAGAAAACACTCCTGGTACACAAATGTTTAGATGATCAAAATAATTCTCATTCCTTAAGTTACGAAGAGCAAAAACGAGGAATCAACTGGACTTGCACAAGTTAGTTTGAAGACGTTTGACCTCTCATCCAAGAGTCTTCTTCAGTTCTAACTGACTGGTAGAGAGTCCAGATACTTAAACATCAACGGTGGATCATATCATCAAGTTCAACCGTGAAGATGTTAACTCAGTCTATACCGAAACGTGTACTTCCAAATAAATCTGTACCTTTGCTATTGTAACATATATATACATCAAGTACATGTTTTGGCAGGGTGTGGCGGGACAACAGGACGGTCTTGCCCAGGTCTTCAGTGAATATCAGACCTCTCCTGTACTGTAATGTTTTCTAGAAGTAAACAACTGTTGCGATTAAAGTCAGTGCTCAGCTTGAAATGTGTCTTTGCACAAAAAGCTTGTTTTCTCCATTTTTCGTCGCAAACTGTTGATTTTGGTGAATTCTGCTTATCTTCAACGGCCAATAACTCCAGAACGAAAAATGGTAGGAACATTTTTTTCCTGATGAAAAGAGACTTTACGCTTTCATTTGATAGGTTCGGTGTTTCCACTAGTTATAGTACACACTATTCCGTGGGTCTTGATAAATAGGTCAAAATGAGCGAAAACGGCTGGCACTGAATGAGTTAAGGACAACGTCCTGCCTTTCTTGGACTTTGCAGTACACTTTGAAATGGATGGGAATCTAAGGCCAAAGAGCAGAAACATCCGGAATGCTCTGAAGACATGTGGCTGTCCGAACTAGGCATTTGTCAAGATCAACAAATATAACAACAAAACGAACCAGGAACAGGCGAAGGAAGACAAAAGGAAACCTGTTGCCCTTCATTGCTGGTTCAAGAGAATTTTCTGTAAACACAAGCTTCCCATGCACTTCAAACCTGGCGACACCCTGAGATAGATGCTGGTCCACCGGAAAGACAAAACACCCAGACACAAACAGAGCGATGTAGTGTCTGCTGTCCAGCTCAGTGAGGAACGCAGCAACAGGTACATTGGAAAGACTAAACAACCGCTCCACAAGCGTATGGCTCAACACAGGAGAGACAACTTATCAGAACAAGACTCAGCAGTTCACCTGCACCTGAAAGACACTCCTCTGAGGACAGTAATGTCCAGGTGTTAGCCAGGAAAGACAGGTAGTTTGAGAAGAAAGAAGCCATTTTTGTCAAACTGGAGAAACCATCTTTAAATAGAGTTGGACGATTGAGGCCTACAATTCAGTGTTGACCGCGACCCCAGAAACCACAAGACTGGGTACCTGCTGAGTACCTGCACAGACCTTGCTTAAGTTGTTTATCCAGCATGGATGCTGTTGCTTATGTGTGTATGTACAGAATTATGCAGGAATCCACATAATGATTTGCATGCATATCATTATCATACATTTACACATCATGCATGTGCATTCACTGTGTACATGCGTGATTATAATCGTAATGATGCGAACAAACACAGACATTAGTCATCGCTGCTCAACAAGCATTCTGCAGAAGAAAACCGCTGACCTTGCATTAACTTTTCTCACTCTCTCTTCACACTATACTATTTATCTTTAAAAATGCTGCTCAGTCAAGGGGAAAATGGAAAGTTAATGAAGCATTAATTTGGCCGAGTGTGTGAGAATGTTGATTGTCTGTGTGTGGCTGACTGGCGAAAGGTAAAGTCAGCAATAACAGTTTCAGTGTACGAGTCAGGAGAGCAAACTATCAAGTTTGGTTGCCATGTCACATTAGTGTTAGTGATGACTGCAGTAATTTTAAGGAAACTAGCCCAGTACCCAGTACAAGGTTACAGAAATGAGTGAATTCAATGTGTGGAACGCAGCCTCAATAAGTAGCATAATGTGCAGGGACTGTCTTGGTTGACAAATCTCTGTAATGTCGCATGGCAGTTGGGGACCGCGCCTCTGGACCGGCAGATCGGGGTGGTGGTTCCCCTGAACAAGAAGGGCGACCAGAGGGTGTGCTCCAACTATAAGGAAACCAATCACGCGTCTCATCCTCCCGGGGAAAGTCTTTTCCAGGGTCCTAGAGAGGATGATCAGACGGATAGTCGAACTTTGGATGCAGGAAGAACAATGTGGTTTTTGTCCCGGTCATGGAACACTGGACAAACACTACACCACCCATCGGACGCTTGAGGGTTTGTGGGAGTTTGTCCAACCAGTCAACATGTGTTTTGTGGATTTGGAGAAGGCGTTTGACCACGTCCCTCATAGTATCTTGTGAGGGGTGCTTCGGGAATATGGAGTATGATAAAAGGCAGCCCTGCCAGAGTCCAACATGCACCTGGAATAGGTTAGGTTAGGTTCAACATTATTGTATGTTACAAATGTACAAATACATTGTAAAAAAAAATGCAGTTTAGCATCTAACCAAAAGTGCAATTATTGGACAGAATTATACAGGTTAAAATTATTTAGAGTTGTTATGTACTCAGATTTGGTGCTATTAACATTCTATAAGCTAGACATAATATATGGATTCCTATGCATGGATATTAGGGATGGAACGAGATTAAAATGCTGTGAGATTTCTCATCCTTGCGTTAAACAATATTTAGTTTACTTTTACTATTACTATTACTTTTTTGAAGTTGGGTAGTTAACCCCGGAGAAAGAAAAAGCGACAAATATACAGATTAATTTAAAATATAAAAGGTTTAACTTACTCACATTAGCATTATGTTTTCCCTCCAAAGGCCAAATGTAAACCTTAACACATTAAAAATGTAACTAAATGTAATGTAATTTAATGTAAAATAAATGTAACTACTCCTTAACATGCTGTTAAATGACTATTCTTTTTATTTATTTAATTAATTAGCCGCCACAGTAATTACAATAAAATGTTCAGTTTTGATGTCACTTTTTTAAAAGGTTGTAACTTAAATATTGTTAGAGATAAAGACATACCGTAAATAAGAAAAATCATAAGTATGAACCAAAGTTTGTGATGGGAATAAATTAACATATCTAATAATGTGGAAAAGTTCCATTCAAATGCAATCATCACGCAGAAACAAAGATAATCGATACAAAATCAAAGCAAAACCAAAAAAAACAACCGAAGCGGGCAAGATAAGGAACATTCCCCAAGTCAATGCCGCGGAAAAGACGGCACTTTCAAGATCAGCAGTGGACAGCTCCATATGTAGCAGACTACCTATGGAGCTGTCCAGTGCTGATCCTGAGCGCCATATTATGTCGCCGGCTACATATGGAGCTGTCCAGTGCTGATCCTGAGCACCATATGTAGCTGGCTACAAGTAAATAATTTAAAAGAATAAAGAAAGAAAAATATCATCCAACACAAGTTATGACATTAACTTTGTTAAAAACTATTTTTTCACAGTTGAGAGGGGCAGAACTGCAGAACAACCAACAAATGTCGGCTGTTAGGAACACGTGTGACAGATGCAGCATTTTACAAAAACAAATGTCTGCACACAGCTCTCGGGGGCCACAAAAAATGACTTGGAGGGCCACATTTGGCCCCTGCGCCTTAAGTTTGACACATGTGATCTAGATAAACGTGCAGATGGACAAGATAGTATGAGAGGATGGTGGTGGGATTTATTTACGTTTATGTGCATAATCCAAATGTGCCTGAGCTGTTATAAATCACCAATGTTTGTTCAGTATAAACAAGCAAAAGGCGGGGTTTGTGTCAAGTAAACCAATCATTGCTTTTAGTCTTTGGACCACCTCCCACTGATATAAAATGGCATTTCAGCATTTATGAGTCTGTGAATATCTGTCAAGACCATGTCAAGATGACATTTAAGCATTATCCAGCTGACATTTAAAATTTTATTTTTGGGGTAGAAAATACAAATTAACAGGTATTTTATAATAACACTGAAACGAAAATGTCCATGGCATTTGAATGATAGCGTTTACATTGTAGGGATATTTATATCTTATGAAACCTGCAAAGTGAACATAGCTGCAGTCTGAAGAAAGAGTTTGCTTTGTGAATCATCATAAAATCACTTCAATATGTCAGGAGAATTGCTGTTTAGAAGCTCTGGTGATGATGTACAGCTGAGATAATCCACTGGGTAAGTTCATTATCAAACATGTCCATCAGCGAGCAATGCTGCATTAGAAATCAGACATCGACACTTGGAATGAGCCTGTTGTTGTTGTTGTTTTCCTCCTTTCCTTGAATCAACACATGGCACTGAAATCAATTCACAAGCGAAAAAGGGAATAAATGAGCTGACCTAGACCGCCAGCTGCGATTACTCTTCCTCCCAGGCAACCTGCCACAAAGTCAGCCCTCTTCTCCCTCATCCTGGATGTTCTGTTGGGTTTGATCCAGATACCTAACAGAGAAGGAGACAGTCAGCTTGTGACAGTTTATCACAACAGAATACAGGTTCCATGTGGTTTTAAAGAACAAAATAAAGTATCAAATAAGTAAGTTTTAGAAAACTACATGCACATTTAAATGATCAAATATTTAAAATGAAAAGCAGTGCTCTGATTCCAGACTTTTCTAAATTTTCTTGGCTGCAGTGGTTCAATGGTCGAAGTCAAACCATGTCTATTAGTGAGGGAAATGCAAATGCATGGAAATTAGGTCTGCTTTACAGCTGGGACCACAATCCATCCAAAATTATCTAGAGTTGGGGGTGAGGGCAGAACTCTGCAGAGTGGTAAGGTCATCCTTTTATGCGTTGGGCTTTATGTACTTGAGTTGTTGGGGACGGAATAGTCAGTGGACCCTGAAGTGGACACTGATTGGCTGTCATTCTTTGTAAGGAGTTTGTTTACCAATGAGGCAGCTCAAATTTAACATCAACGCAAAGAACCCAGTCACGAGTGCAGCTACAGCTAACATTAGCATCGAAGAAGTTAACAACTTGGCGAGCCATAGCAAAGCTCTGCACCAAACTAAACTGGGGGAGACACCCCGCTATGAGCAAGTCTGTGACCGACAAGCTGACAAATGTTTTTTCCAGAGATTTTATAAAATGGATTCAATTAAGTTTGTAATAATTTCCCTTGATGCTGCACGTAATTATAATTGTACTCATTGGAATTTTTTTAATACATATTTACACATTATACAACGCTATCATGAAATAAGACCATGAAAGGGGTTAGGGGGATATTTGTGTAGGGTAACTGGTGTAAGAGTTGTTTTATTTCTTCTTCTTTATAGCTACGACACTGGGTGTTAGGGGGTGATTTTTGGAAACCGGAACTGATGGATGAATGATGAATTTGACGACAGTCCCGCAGAAGAGGAGACGGCGCTTCATCTTCCCCCGGAGTTGGCGTGACACCGAGGGCGGTGCAGTTGGCATGCCAGACACCTATACAGCTTGTTGAGTGTGCTGCGTTTAGCGTGCACAATAGGCTACATGTGTGTGCTGCATGTGGCATGCACAGCAGGCTGACTGGCTGTCCGGTGTGTTTGATGTACTTTGAATCGCAGTTGAAAAGTGGCTGAGATTCTTCTGCGCATGCGATGACGACCACATCGGATGCGTAAATTGAGAATATTGTCTTCTACCTGCTAACATTTTCTTTCGCGGCTTTGTTTTTCATTTTCCCGTATTTACAGATTTCCCCGTACTAATTTCCACAGCAAAAATCAAAAATCAGATTTTCCCCTATGAAAATACCTTATTTCACAGGTTTGGTTATTGGATTTTCCCTTTGCTGCCATGCATTTGGGTTCTTACTTGCCTTGTTCTGTAACAAATACATGTATACATCACACTGTCTGTGGTTGTGTGTGTGTGTGTGTGTGTGTGTGGGGGGGGGGGGGGGGGTTGAGTGACGTGCAGGGCCGGTATGTCTGCTGGACTCAGCTGGAGGAGAGCAGAGTGTGTTATTTAAAGCCCACAATCAATTATCTTTCTTCTCCTCTTTGAACCTCACATTTTGTGCCCATGACAGAACTCAGTATGGCAGACACACATGTTTGGTGTTTGGAGAGATATACGAGGCGAGGCAGGACCATACACCCACACACCCACACACACACACACACACACACACACACACAATGCAAGCTTGATACAGTTTCTGATACGTATGTAATTGCAGAAATTTCAAGTGTAACTATGAAGGCTTTCTGTCAGATAGGCACACACGCACCGATACTACATTTGCCATGGAATACTGTCACATCCCGCCTCGCCCAAGGTGGAAGTGGGAAGATATAGGCGAGGGATATAATTTGTAATGACAGCAGATGCTCTGGGATCACATTCTGATGGCTCGCTAACAGCATTTTGAATAATGTAGGCAGAGTTTAAATGCTTTAACGGCATGTGCTACCATTTACAACATCAAGCAGCTCAAAACGATGTTTTTTTTGCTTTTGCAGCTGCTGGTATTGAATATTTTTTTGAGGTTATTATTGTTTATGTTAAAGTATCTTAATTTCACCACAAAAAGTCAGCATACAATAATTAACAGCAAAGCAGTAAAGAGCTTAACTTCATAATGTACTCGCAAGAATAAGGAAAGCTGCAAAATCATAAAAAGTAGCCTAAATCAACCCTTTTTAAGGCATATTATATCAATACATCTATTATTCTGAAACAAAGGGTGCACTTAATTATATTAAGTGCAGTTTTACTTGATGCCAGTCTTGGCGTGTATGGAACTTTATAATGTTTATAGTGTAGTAATATGCCTAGTAGTTTGGACAAACGTGCATGGCCTACTCTTGGTAAGCTTTGAAGGATATTAATATTTAAGTTGTGATATTAGCTAACTGATGCTGAGATACACATGTCTGCATACTGTTTGTAGAAACTGGCAATAAAGGGTTAATTTACCCCATGTGTTTTTCAGGTACCTAAAGTGTGATGTGGTCAGTCCAGCATCCTTGTGCTGAGATTAGGACTCATCTCTCATGAGGTGCAGGTGCACTCAACACGAGGTTGCAGCATCAGGGATGACTGGACACATAATAGATCCATTATTCAGCCGAAATGACAATTTAGATTAATCCAAATATACAACTGGTCCTCAGTTATTCCTCGTTTTGTGTGCCAAGACGAGACTTCAGTCCATCCAAGCCAGCACTCAGTCCGGAGATCAGTTCTACCGGCTGGCGCAAGATGGGATCCAGTTTCTGCCGGTCCTCCCCGGATCGATCCCTGAGCTCTTTGCTCAGGTCCTTGATTCGAGCCACCACACGGTTCCCCAGAGCACCAAAGAGCACTTTTAGATCCATGGTCAATTTATCCAGAACTTTGAAAGCCGCCGTCTTGGAAACTTTCCGGTACACCAGGGCAACTCCCGTCCCAATTAGCAGATGCCGCCCCCACCAATAAGCGAAACAGCCAAATATCTTCCACATCCTCCACAGATAGGACCGTGAGACAGACCACTCCCCATCCATGGTGTAGCCTGCTGCATGGTTCCCGTCTGGACTGGTGGGCTCCCCCGGAGACCCATGCTTGGGTCTCCGGGGGACCAGTTAATCAATTCCATGAGAGAGGAAAAACGTCTGCTCTCGTCGGAGACCGGAATGGCATGCCATGCCTTCTCTGTTAGGTTTGGTATGGCGATGACGCTATTTGTAATATTTTATCTCTTCTTGAAAAACCAAATAATATTATTAAACTGTATTTTTTTATTTTATTATATTGATATTTGTGATGAAGGGCTTGTGTTCACTTATTAGCGCTATCGCTGTTATTGCTTACTGGCATGTCGCCAGGACTCTTTTCCAACATGAAGTCTGGACCATGGGCAACTATTGTCCTTGATGGACAAACAATGCAATTTTTTAATTGACAGCGGATGTGTGCAGGAATCATATATCATTATCAAAAGCAATTTAAGGTTACTGGGAAATTTAATGTAACCTATATGCAACCTATATGCAGGTTACCTATATGCACGAGAAACCTTTGTCCTTTCTATTCTTTCCTCAGTGGGGTTTTCTGCCAGATTTACTGGAGCATGTCTCAATCTTTCTTTCCTCTGCTTTCCATTGCTTGGCTCTCTGGCAGGAACTATTTATTCCCTCCTCTCTGGAACTGGATTTGCCTCCCAGACAAGCAACTAACAAGCAATCACTTACACACGCGGGACTTTGCAGTTTGCTTCAGCTGCTGCATTGCTGGCTTGATGACTACCACTCTGCTATTGATTTCGTGGATCAATGCAACAATCCCGAGGTTTCATGTGGATTGAGCAGATATGCAAACCACCTGGGAGAGAGCACCTCCTACAGAATTTTAAAACCTGCCTTCCTCCTCAAACCCGCGGGCCACTTCATGCGACCCATGGGATGGTCATTTGCGGCCCGCAGGATGATATGATTTGAGGAGTTTTGTATGATTTTTAAAATTTGTATTCAATAAATGCTATCTCAAGAATGTTTCCGATTGTTAAAAATGCTGACTAGGGGAAAAATAATATCTTTTTTTCAGAAAATAACCCCCTTCTAAATGGCATTTTACCACTCTGTGTGTGCAGCCATACGTCGTCTCCCTCCGTGCCGCTGTAGGGCACTGCGTTTTATCTCAGCGTTATAGCCAGGTGTGTGTCCACACCTCTTCCTTCACGTCTCTTCCTGTTGTCCTTGTGGTGGCTGCAGACTGACGTTGTTTGGCATGGCTGAAGCATGAGGCCATACTGCGCCTACAATTTTTGATTTGTGCAGCTGATCGTTAACATTGCGGAGCAGCGGGCCGACCTGTTTGGGGTCTTGTTGGGATGTTATTCCATTCCCCACGTGGAATTAAGCTGCAGGTGCGTTGTCTTCGCCCTCGTGTTGCCAATGAGCTTGTGCTTGTTTGCTGGAAGGGAGCAAACGTGTGTGCCCCGTTCACCGGCCACCGCCCTCCCCTACCTGTGGCTGCTGTTTTCTACGCAGCATCGTTCTCCGTTGCTGCTCTACGCGTCTTGCGCTTTGCTTAGTGGCGGTTGCTGCTGTCTGTTGCTTGTTTAACAGGGTTAATGAATTGCTGTTTCAGTTTTTCTGTGGCATCACCGTTTGTTTGTTTTATTATAATTTTGTTTGTGTTAATAACCACGGGTTAATGTGGACTTGCTTTTGTCTCATTATTATATTAAGTACAAAGATGATTGCACTGTTTGGTACCTGACATGTTCTCTGCCCAAGTGGAATCTATTCACACACACACTCCAAGAGTAAGGGTTCATATATATACTGTATATACTGTACGGTTAAATCCATTATAAGAAGTAAATGCCACTAAATAACATCTTCCTAAGGTGTGTCCCAAGGTTTATGTATATTATCCGTAAAATACATTAGTTTTGAACAACACATAATCAGAGGGTTAAACTAACTAAAGTAACTAAAGTAACTGTTATTAATCATGTTCGAGAAGATGGGACTTTTTTAACAAAGCATTTTTTCTTTTTTTTTCTCCTGGTAATTTGAGTTTGAGACCCCTGGCCTACGTCCTCTCCTGTCCCACCCCCAGTCCATTTTGTGTGTCCTTGCAGCAGGTCCTTGAAGTGCAATACTAAACCAATTACCCCATAATGGAAGTGGGCTATAAAACCCTGACACAGCAAGTCTTAACCTACAAATATAACACAAAATAAATATCAAATATTATTCATTCTTCTTTTTGGGTAACTTCACTACTGTAGTTCAGTTCCAAGTAGTTTGTTTCAACACAATTACTCATGAGAAAGTTGCCTACAAACTGCCATTGATGAGAAGAACGGCTGTGCAATTCTTCACATTCCATTCCACCGTTTTATAATTATTTTCTTTTTACAAAACAGCATATTTTATCCATATGCTGAATATCCAATGCATCCACTTCACCGGCGAGCAGGGGCGGACTGGCCATATCCATTCTGGAAGAGCACAGAACGGCCTCTGGCCCCACGGCCGCCATGCCTGCCTCTTAAATTTCCCCCCTAAACTGGATTATAATACACACATAGCCAACAAGGCCAGGGGGCGCTTCTACCCCCAGTTGCACAGCAAAGTAGGAGGAATAAGTAGAAAAACAGAGCGTGTTCTCTGCAGCGTTCCGTTGATCCAATGGGGACATGCAGAGAGTGCGGAGGCGGTCAGAGCGGAGAGACGGAGGCATTGTGAAAGGCAGAGAGGCGGTTGTGTTGGGGCAGGCAGCCCTCGAACAAGCCGCAAAGCAGCCGGTCAGAGCGAGCAACGGAGACAGGGACCGGTGCCGTTGTATCGGCCGCTTGAACAAGTTGCGTCGCGTCTGCCAGCCGCAGGCAGGCAGATGCAGAGCGGAGCGGTGTCGGCGTGATAGAAGGCACGGCGAGACAAGGCTTATTTACATAACACATTTCAATAATGGTTTGGGGACCTTGATGATGCGTTGACTCCTTTCATTTCAGTCTTTAAATCTGAGTTTGTCCTGATTTTTTCGTTTTGTTTATTTATGTAACCGCTCTGTCGTTGAGTCTTTGTTAATTTTGTATTGGAGTTGGATTGGATTGGAATATAAATGATTGTGAACTGATGTAACTGTATGACTTTGAGCAGTGCGTGAAGGGGGCCAGGCGGTGCTCACCGGTGCATACTGCCCCGCCCCGAGCCTTGACAGTCACTGACACAGGTCTGCGGATTCATTTGTCCAAAATCGCAACCGAGACATCATAACTTTAAACTGTTTGACTCTCCTCCTACCTGCCCTTGTCTTTTTCTCTCTGTCATTGGTCTCTCTCTCTTTTTCTCAACCCAAGATAGATGGCCGCCCACTATGACCCTTTGGTTCTGTTCAAGGTTTCTGCCTGTTGAAGGGAAGTTTTTCCTTATCTCTGTCGACAAAGTGCTTGGTCTTGTGGACAGGCTGGGTTCTATCGTTCAAAGCAGGTCGTTCACCGCTACACCTGTGAAGTGATAACTTTCTTGAGATAACTTTCTGTTATGATTTGGCGCTATATAAATAAACATTACTTGAATTGAATTGAAGTAAATTTGAGGCCGACATTCAGATTCAGAATACTTTATTAATCCCAAAGGGAAATTAAGGCATATGCACATGGCAAGAACAGACGAGCCAGAAGGGAGTGGGTGTGTGTGCAGTTCTTGTGTGTGGAGTCCGATAAGAGCCACATAACCCTGTGACCTGTGCTTGGGAGATGTTATGGTTACTAAAACAGATAGGTCCAGCTGCGAGGTGCACTCTCTCAGAGGGGGAAGGGGGACTGGAGAGCAGAATAATTCTAATATTCAGCCGAAACGAGATAATTTAGCTTGATCCAAATAGGCAGTAGGTCATTAGTTATTCCTCAGTTCGGGAGCTAAGGCGAGACTTCCGTCCTTACAAGCCTGTGCCAAGTCCGGAGATCTTCCGATACTGCCGCAAGATGGTATCCAGTTTCTGCCATTCCTCCATGGATGGATCCCTGAACTCACAGCTCAGGTCCTTGATTCGAGCCACCACACGGTCACCCAAAACCCGAAAAGCACTTTTAGATCCATGGTCAATTAATCAAGAACTTTGAAAGCCGCCGTCTTGGACACTTTCTGGTACACCAGGGCAACTCCTATCCCAATTAGGAGATGCACCAAAACCAATGTTTTCACATTCCTTAGGGAAATGGATAAGATGTCTTTTTTCATGTGTCTTGTGTGATATTGATTAAGAAAATCCTTGATTTTAGTGAGGGCTGGAATTAAAAAAGGGGAAAGCTGAGTCTTTGTGTAGCTATGTGTACCATATGAGTACCATTCTGATTACATATGCCTTAAAACATGAGTAGATTATATATCACTGAGCAGCAACGCTACAAATTCATATACAAGCTTATTCATTGTGTCCCATAAACCTGATTATGTTCTCGGGGACCTTCATTCACATTCCCTTGTGCTGTTTACAGCTCAGAAACTGAAGTAATTACTTCCAAGTCTTAATTTCAACAAACATCTAAGTAACATCGAGCAATATATACACTTGCGTATATATTAATTTTGTTGTTAGCTTTTCCAATGGACTTATTGTGAACACTGTGAAAAAAGGGAAATTATCATGAACACACAGGCTGATGACTGAAACCAGGATAATCACCTTCCTCACGCCGTTGCTAGGCGCCAGAGGAGAAAGCTGTTCCTTATGAGCGAGCTTTGATGGTTAGGGAGGTGGATAAAGGGCCAGCGCAGAACACGCAGAACTGTCTTTGCTTTCAGGTCACTTGGAATAACATATGGCACTGGATAATGAATACATTTTTTCTTTCCCACTTTCTCTCTCCCACCAGCGGTACTCATCCCCTCCTGAGATACACACATTAATTTGACCAAAGCTGGAATCATCACCTACAGAAACAAAGTATGAAGCTTTTTGCATCATTTTTGTAAAATGAAATGTTTTACACAATCGTTTCCTCTGAAGACATCATCGCACTCACACTCCTACTATCATCTTGTTGCTGTAAGCAAATACATGCAGACAACCACAAGCACACCGCATCAGTGCGAGGACTCCCAGGAGACTATTTACAGGCTCCTTGTGACAGCATGCACTAACCTAATAACAGCCGAAACAGTCAGCAGGGCTTCGAATTACATTCGTAATAGAGATATGCAAAATTATCATTTGCATCATTCTTCAGTTTAAAGATGTGCAAAATCTAATCTAACCTCAAACTGTAGAAATTCTGTCGGTAAAAGTTACGAACAGAATCGGTGACAAAGGGCAGACCTGGCGGAGTCCAACACTCACTGGAAATGAGTCCGACTTATTGCCGGCAATGTGGACCAAGCTCTGGCACCGGTCATAAAGGGAAGGGATAAATAGAACTATTTAATTTATCTTTCCATTTTCCTTCGTGATAGCAGGTGAGGGATGGCCTCACCCGCCTCCCCTGACTGCACGTCACTGACGTCGAGGTAAAGGTGAAGATCGAAGTTGAGGAAACTAGAAATAATGAAGGAGACGACCAATCAAATACTCAATCCCTAAATATCCTGAATGACCTGTCGTCCACAGCCAAGCTTCTCAACTAAAGCGTAACGCCAGACATGTCAGCCTCTTCCTTGATGATTTTTAAGGTGTCATGAAACGATGGCATTTTGGAGAGATCACAGGACGTGACACCGGTTAATGTTTCAGCTTCCGGTTTTCTGTTATGGAAGAAAGAAAAAACCTCAACACCATGCAAACTCTGCACAGCAGCGTGAATGCAGCAAACCAAAATCGTTTCGCTTTGAAAATTAAATATGAACTTTTTTCGAAATCACAAACGATATATCACTTCTTTTTGAGCAGCAATGTCATCATCACTAGCATCGTCACCAGCAACACTGCAAATAAATTCAATTAATAGTTATCAATACACAATAAACATTGGATTATACCCACTGTCATGCTAACAGTCATGTTGCTGACAGAAGGGTCATTTACCATCAGAGAAGGTTATGGTTAAGGTTATCAGAGCATGTACAGTGTGTGTGTGTGTGTGTGTGTGTGTGTGTGGACAGATGCCACAGGGTTTTGCGTCAAGCCCTTTTGCCATGTCTCATTGTCAACCACAGTGTTAAAGAACACTTGTTTACTATGTTTTGTTAGTGTGTTCCTCCACAAAATAAGATTGTAAAAACTGATCATTTGCTTTGCTATGTTAAAAGAGTAACTACAGCTATATAATAATCAATATGCAAGTTCGGCCTTATTATTACTCAGGAGATGTGTAATTTCTGTCCGCATCATAGCCACTACGAATTTGAGTTTTCTAACAGGGTTAATTCTAAAGGGGAAGAAGATGCCAGAGGAAGGGAGGAGTGTGCGGCGCCCATTTTCAAGAAGGGGGACATACAGAGTTGTGGAAATTATAGGGGTATAAAGTTGATGAGTCATACGATGAAGTTGCAGGTATGTGCTTTTTAAGGGCTAGAATGTTTTAGAAATACTTAACTGTTTCTGATTAAAGGCAAATTAAATAATATTACATTCAAATCCAGGTGTCAGTTTGCAGTCTCCTTAGAGCACATGTGTCAAACTCAAGGCCCGGGGGGCCAAATTTGGCCCTCCAAGTCATTTTTTGTGGCCCCCGAGAGCTGTGTGCAGACATTTGTTTTTGTAAAATGCTGCATCTCACACATGTTCTTAACAGCCCACATTTGTTGGTTGTTCTGCAGTTCTGCCCCTCTCAACTGTGACAAAAGATTTTGAACAAAGTTGAGAGGGGTGGATGTGTTGGATGATATTTTTCTTTCTTTATTATTTAATATTTACTTGAATAAGTTTGATTATTGATTGATGGAGTAGTGTGGTTTTCTTAACCTGATCAATTGAAAGGATTTATGTTATAATAACCGCAATAATCTATCCATATATTTTTACAACTATACAATTGAATATGCAATGTTTGTAACTTAAGTAGTGAACTGATCAAATGGGAAAATTCAGCAACATGGCAATAACAATAGCAACACGCTGCAGTCAGGAAATCAATAATCTGCTGGCGGTGACTATTGAAAGTTATTTGAACTTTTTTGTTTTTCCCAGCATGTGCTGACATGTTGATCCCGGCTACATATGGAGCTCAGGATCAGCACTGGACAGCTCCATATGTAGCCAGCTATATATATGGCGCTCAGGATCAGAACTGGACAGCTCCAGTGCTGAACCTGAAGTAGAACTTCAGCACAAAAAAGGTGATATTGTCATTACTGTGGTGGCTAAAGAGTTAAATAAAAAAATAAATAGCTATTTAACAGCAAGGAGTAGTTACATTTATTTTACATTAAATGACATTACATTTAGTTACATTTTTACTGTGTTACTGTTTACATTTGGCCCTTGGAGTGCAAACATAATGCTAATGTGGCCCTTGGAGAAAATGAGTTTGACACTGCTGCCTTAGAGCACCAGATTGTTTTATTTTTTACTGGTATTCATTTTCTTTTGATTTCTATAAGCATGGATGTAGGGTCATTAAACAAAATAAAACTGAACCAAACTCTTCCTTCTCAGAGTCTTTATTCACTGCGTTTTACACAATATCAATTAAAAAAGTGAAAGTGTAAAGTTAGATATTAATAAACTAGAATACTTTGATTCTGGCTCTGGACAATGAGTATCCCGCTGTATCCTGCATAATAGATATAAAACAAATTATCACTAGTATTTATTCCAATACCAGAATTTATTGCAAATACTATTTGAATGTGGGATACACTGTCTACACAATAGCAGTCCACCAGATGTACACATAAAACATGTATATGATTGTATACATTTTAATGTATTATCTCTTACTGTTTATTATGCTGTACTCTCTCTGTAAAACTGGATTACATTTGTACTTCAAAATAATATTATCCACATATCATTTTTAATTTTCCAATTTGGTCTAGAAATAAGTGTTTGATGGACACTTTTGTGTGTCCTGCTGTTTACCTTCATCACTCCAACACTTAGCAATGGCGCCACGGTGATGTTTTAGCAGAGAACAATACAAATCCCCTTTCATTACTGCACAACAATGCTGCATCTAAACCACACACAGGATGCTGCTTTCACATCTGGGCCGACTCTCAAAGGTGAGGTGAAAATGAGGCCTGATAGTCGAGGGAAAAAGCTATTATCCATCAAAGCCAAACACATTAAACCTGAGCGAGAGGATGACAGTCACGGGGATAAATCCGATGTTATATCACAAGTAGACAGGCGCAGGGAAGTGTGAAAGGAGGCATTGTTAAAATGGATGGGTGGAGGTAAGACTCGCTTGACTTTACAAACAAATTCTATTTAAGATTATGCACTCAAACACAATGCTTTCACAATTGGGCAGCAACATAATCCACACATCTGTACACACTGAAACTTCTGTTGTATTGCCACATACACACAAGCAAACATATATACACGGTATATATATAAAGGAAGAGACAGAGAACAAAAAAGCCTCAAGGGTGGTGGTGTTAGCAGCCAATTCATTTTTTATGCCTTCCCAACATCTTTCCAAATATGAAATCTTGATCGATATTCAAATGTGTTTTTTCATGGTTTGCTCGCTTGATTCTTTGTCTCGGTCACGTTATTTGACTAATTTCACCTACACAAATGTAAAAAAAACAAAACAAAAAAAAACTGACTAACAAAACACACAATGTTGACATTGGTCGAAAAAGGTCAAACCAACTTTTTCTGGAATGCAGACATTGATGGTCACTGATCAGGAAGCTGTACTCAAAACGTGACTTGCTTGTGCCACAACAGGAAATTCATCAAGTAATCAGAATGAGTCGTAATAATAATAATTATCTCTTAGCCCAGCCAGCAGTGTCCAGGATGCACCGATGAATGCACCGATGGATGCAAGTGCGTTGCTTAAATATCACAGGCCGTGACGACTGGATCGGCTTTTCACTCCCACTCACTCTGTGCTGTGTGTGTCGAAGGCAGAGCCTTACATTTTGATGTGGAAAGAATGTCATTTTCCAGATGCCTTGCATCGGCAGCAATTCACTCTGCTGATGTTTGAGAATTCAGTCATTCAGCCTCGGTATTGACGTGGACTGGAGTTTCAGTGATGTGGGCATTCTCTATAAGAACAGGTGGAACGGGTTCTCTACCTTACGCCATGAAGTGAGGGGAAACTGATTCATGATCAGATTTAAGTAAATAATGACAGGTTACATGTTTTTAAACATATATTCTGGTGGCTTTAATAGAATATGTCCGCATTTTTTGGTCACTGAAAAAAACAAAACAAAACAAAAAACAATTTTTTTATAAAACAACCCAAAATTATTTAGGGGGGCTTAAGAATATTTTAGGGGGGCTGAAGCCCCCCTAAAATAGGCCGAACAACGCCACTGATCATCACATCAAGATAATCCCAAATACTTACCTGGATATCATCAAGAGGGACACAATTCTTTGCAATCGTCTGCCAGGATTCATTGAGAATGCCAGATTGTGTCATCAGAGATGACTTTATTGAAATATGATGGAAGTACTGTCTGCTCCACTTCCATGGTGCTTAAAAAAGGATTTAGAGACTATTTGTGATGCTACCACAAAAGTGCAAAATAGTCATGAAGATTAAATAAAGCAAATGTAGTGTGTCTGTGCGTGCGCGTGTGCGCGCACTGTGGATCATGCATGCTCAATGAGAATAACAAAAGATTTCATTTTGCTCCATTTTCACTTCATTTCAAGTAGAATTACTGAAGGTTGAGAGCAACTGAGGGCATATTTACACAACCAAAGTCTGTGTTTCCTTGACTCCGCCTCCGTAACAGCATTTTGCTCGGTTGTATTTAATGCAGCGACAATTAAAGTAGCACATCAGTAAAAAAAAATAGGGAAAAAAAGAAAAAAGAAAAAGCCCTGGAAGGCCTTTTGCTTGTTTCTTTGGCATGACAAAAAATTCAAGCGCAGAAAAAAAAAAAAGCTTCTTTATCTGCCCCCCCATCATCTGTTTTGGCACAATCTGACTCAAATGGTTTATAATCCTCACATATTTGGGTGGGATTATGAGCCCGAAACAGATTATAGTTGAAGTGTAAGCAATAATTCTCATAGGCTGCATCCAGATTCGCTAATCTCTCCACAAGTATTCAAGAAAATCCACTTGATAGGAAAAAAGAAAACCTTCACCATGATATTTTTAATTCTCTAAAAATGAACAATGGATTACATACATTCACACGTGATGCTCCAATATTTGGACCCCATTGTCGTGATCCTAAAGAAATGATTTACAACCGTAAATGATTGTTGCACTAACATTCTACATTCCCTGTGTTATTGGCACCTTGTGGCTCTTTCTAGTGTGTCAGGGCTATGCTTGATTTTGTAACAGGTTTGATTGATTGATTGTTTCCTTTTTTCTGTTTCAACATAGACAATGCGAGTAAAGATAGCGCCACAGGAATCAGCCAGTGTAACTAATAATCTGTCAGGTGAATGTCTTTCCTGCTTCAGCTCACCTGGGAAGCTCGGGGTGCCCGTTTAATCTGACCACACGCTGCCACGCCACCACTTACCTTGATCAAGATCATACTCCTCCATGGTGCTGACAAAGTGAGGTCTGGAGTAAAAATTATGTGGCCCCGGTTGCTGGAGGCCCCCCAGGCTGAAGAGACTTCGCTCATTTGTAGCACAGCAGGAGAAGGCCCTCCGACTTGGGATGCAGGGATAACGTGTCCAGCTTTTCATCTCCAGGTCAAACGCTTCCAGGGCTGTCACCGGCATCTTTCCCTGCCGACCGCCTGGAGGAAGCAAGTACACTTTCAAACTTAGGGTCGTACTGTTCTTTTTTCTTTACGTCCACCGTGTTGAATATTAAAATGAACTGCAATATTGTAATAACCTAATTTGATTTAGTTATTACAGTGACGCCCATCTGGGAGTACCTCAGAGTATAGACAAAGGGGGAGAGAAAGTGACACGAGACTGCTGCGCATGTGGCTATATTTTAGTGGCTTTGAAGAAAAGACAGGAGGCGGAGCTAAAAGTGCAGGAGATGAAGATGCTGAGGTTCTCCTTGGGAGTGACCAGGTTGGCTAGGATAAGAAATGAGGCAATAAGAGGGACAGTGAAGGTTAGATGTTTTGTAGATAAGGTCAGAGGGGACTTCAATGGTTTGGACATGTCCAGAGGAGAGACGGGGACTATATCGGTAGAAGGATGCTGAGGATGGAACTGCCAGGGAACAGGGCTAGAGGACGACCCAGGAGAAGAGACATGGACGTAGTGAGGGAGGACATGAGAGTGGCTGGTGTTGGGGAGGACAATGCAAAGGACAGGGTGAAGTGGAGAAGGTTGATTTGCTGCGGCGTCCCCTGACGGGACAAGCCGAAAGTACAGTAGTAGTAAGGAGAAGGAGAAATAACAAGAGAAGAACATGAATCAGATAATAAGATCAAGGCAAATGGAGGTAAATAAAGAGCAATTGTGCAAAAACAACAAAGAGAAGGGAGGAGATTGTGGAGGTGGGAGAGAAGAAAGTGGAGGGGGTCATCTGTCCAGTGTTGATCCTGAAGGCAAACTTCAGCACTGGACAGCTCCATAGGTAGTCGGCTACATATGGATCAGGATCAGCACTGGACAGCTCCATAGGAAGCAGCTACATATGGAGCTGTCCAGTGCTGATCCTGAAAGTGACGTCTTTTCAGCAGCATTGACTCGGGGAATGTTCTTTATCTTGCCCACTTCGGTTGTTTTTTTTGGTTTCTGCATGTCCATGACAAGACAAGGTGGTGGCTTTTTGGTTTAGCTTTGATTTTGTATCGATTATCTTTGTTCCTGTGTGATGATTGCAATTGAATGGAACTTTTCCACATTATTAGATGTGTTAATTTATTCCCATCACAAACTTTGGTTCATACTTGTGATTTTTCTCATTTACAGTATGGCTTTATCTTTTTAAAAAAAAGTGATATTGTCATTACTGTGGTGGCTAAAGAGTTAAATAAAAAAATTAATAGGTATTTAACCCCAAGGAGTAGTTACATTTATTTTACATTAAATTACATTACATTTAGTTACATTTTTACTGTGTTACTGTTTACATTTGGCCTTTGGAGAAAATGAGTTTGATTATAGCGCATAGATGTATAGATTATAGTGTACATGATACTCTATTATATTATCCTTTTTTATCAGTTTACAAACTTGAGTGTCTCAATCATCTCTGTGTTGGTTCTCAGTAAAAAAAAAACAGTCAACTGGACTTGATCAAGACGTTTCACCTCTCATCCAAGAGGCTTCTTCAGTTCTGAATGAGGAGTCCAGAGATACAGAAACAAAGGACACCCCCCCCCCCCCCCCATCCTCAGGTGAGCTATTGTGTTGGGCTCAGTCTGTCTGGGCTCAGGCTCTGAGCTGAGGAATTCCTCAGGATCGAGGAATGGTGTTCATCAGTCAGACATCTCCTGTGAGATTTGTGGTCATCTTCATCATGGAGAATAGTTGCTCACATGAACAAGTGATGCAGAACATGGAGAGCATCTGAGTTTCTTGGGTGCAGAGCTGCGGAAATTCTGCAAACTTTGACTTCAACGTGTCACTACATTGGAGTTCTATCAGCTCCGTCTGGAGGTAGATTGGTGCATTTTAAACGTGAAATGCAAACGGATTACTGAGCAGTTCAAACCCACATTTCTCGACATCAAAGTCAGCAAATTGGCGGGTAAACTCGGTGGCGAGTACGCTGAGTTTTTAACCAAACTGTGCACTTGGGAATATGGTGGTAGAGATGTGCACTTTCATGGTTTGGCAGCAGGGAAAATGACCCAGGTTTCCTGGCAGCATCTGATTCTCCCTCAGGCACATTTTAGTTTTAAAAGCCCTCACTGCAGCGTGCATGTCTGTGATGATACGCCCCTGAAGCTGCAGGATCAGCGAATCCAGATGACTCATGATGTCACACCAAAACCTTTGCTCCCAGAGCTCTGCTGTGTCTTCCCCGCTGTTTTCCAGAAATGGACATATTTCCTCAGGCAGCTGCAAACATCAATTCAATGCTTTTCCTTGGCTTAGCCTTACACCTCTGTGTGAAATGGCATATGAATCCTGCTCCTAAGCTTCTAGCCTTGCACATCACAAAACACATCAACCTCTCTCCTCCTCATGTCCACCAGCTCTCGAGCCTTTCCCGTCATTGTCCCAACATTCAAGTAGGGTCTACTCTTAATCCTAAACTCTTTCCTTCCCTCTTCTCTCGCCGTTGATGCACACTTCTTCCTCATCTTCTTCATCTCTGTCTTCGACCCACAGTAATCCAATTTACTGGGGGTCGTTATTAGCCCGGCCCTTGACCGATCCGGTATGGTTTTCTTATTTATGGTGATTTGCATTTTGTATTTTGGCAAAGTTTTTGCGCCGGATGCCATTCCTGACGCAAGCCTCTGCATTTATCCAGGCTTGGGACCAGCACAAGGGAGACATTGGCTGTGTTATGTGATAGTTTTGCTGAATTTCTACTGAGCAAAAAAAACATATACATAGAAATCATATGATGAGATCTAGTCTCCTACCCATCAAGTAGATTTTGTTTCCTCTTGTGAAAGGTATGGCTCCATACCGCGGCGTTGGCATGGAGGTCAGCAGCTGCCACTGGTCCTTCTCTGCCTCATAGAGCCTCACCAGGGCCTGCGGTATGGTGTCGACTCCCATTCCACCCATGGCATATACCTTTCCTTCTGCAAAGACACACAAGAAACACAATCAATATAAAAGTACGGATATAAATGTCCTTACATGGTGGAACAATGTCAACACAGTAAAGTGAAATCTCAAGCTTGATGTCAGTTCAATAGGTAGAGGAAGGAAAACTATTGATAATGTCTCTACAAAGGCACAGTGATGCAGCCCAGTGTCCTTTTGTCCAACCAATTGTGCTCCAGATGTCATGTCCCTGTCTGCCTCCCCCATCTATACAATATGCAATATTAATGCCCCGCTCTGAAAAAACTTTAGATGACCTCAAATTACTTATTCATGAGGACACATACAAACATCCCGAAATGCTGCAGTGGCATTAAAATGCAGAGAGAAGTGACACGAAGGGACAGGAAAAATGCTGCTGCTGCAGAAACACTCGAGGAAGATGGAGGAGGCAAAATAGTGTTATCGATGAACAGTCATTCAGCACAAATCTGTGTCAGGAAGAGTGACAGAGCAAGAGGGAGAGGAAGTGAGAGGGAAGGAGGGAGGGGTTCTTAGTCACAGACAGATGACAGGTCCATAGAGCTGTGATTTAGACTGGGACAAATAAAGCAGCAATAATGTGTCAGTCTCGATGCAGCTCAACACGGGCGTGACTACCACACAGGCGAGCTGTTAAGACTGAAATAATCCAATTCTATCAATTCTACGTGCACAAAATAAATGATGCGTCAAGGACACTCTCAGATGGGCCACAATGCACAAGGAGTGGCAGGGGAAGGCAGCGACAGAGAGGAAACACACAAATATATCTCAGTATGATCCCAAAAAAAATAAAGACCGCACACAAAAACCAAAATGCTCACTATTTTCACCAAGGCTTGAGAAATCCTACTTATGTCTGCTTAGCTTGAGCCCCCTTGGAAATCTGTAACTTTTTGTAAAAATCAGCACAAATTACAATATTATACAAATTATATATTATATATGCTGCATCGCTATCAGTTCAGTTCAGTTCAGTTCAGAGCTTTATGGTCCCTCAGGGGGAAATTTGGTTTGCAGCAGAGGTCAACAACAAAAGTAACACAATCACAACATACAGGACGACATGGAACATTAATCACAACAGTAAAAACAACCTTAAAAAAAAGATATATCTGTCCCATCTCTCGGATGGTGGCCCCAATAAATAAAGTGCTGCTTAGCAGTGCAGACAAGTGAGCATTAGTGCAGGTTAAGAACATTTATTGCACTTGGGACAAATTAAAATTTAAACCTTTAGTGACAGCCTTTAGTGCGTGTGTGTGTGTGTGTGTGTGTGTGTGTGTGTGTGTGTGTGTGTGTGTGTGGGCGGGTTGGTGGCCGTATCTGTTAGTTTCCTTAATAAAACAGTAGATTTCACGGTAACAGCTGTTTTCTGAGTGACTCTCTCTCCAACGAGTGCCGTATTCCATCCGTACAGACGATGAGAGCTGCTGGAAATGTTTCCCAGTTAAGCATCCTAGCATGTGTTCATGGCAAAAGGTTTAAGGGAATGAATACATATTGCTACTTTGCAGTTTAATCATTTAGCATTTAGCATATTGAATCAGCCATTGGCTAAACAGCTACATCATCCCATTGAGCTGAGCTCCAAACAGGCAGACAGGGGACTGACAGAAAAGCATCAACTCTGCACAGATGATTTTATATCATATTTTACACACATTTTCCTGGTGCATTCCTTATTTACAAGCTGCGTGTTGTGGAGCCCTGACAGTCCTCTGTTGACCAGACACCACTGTGTGCAGGGATTCTGACAGTCACGGGATCCCTGAACCGCCACCTGTATAAAAGACGTACACCAGATTCAGAGTCCTGGGTGGGGGGTGGGGGGGCATGACACAGCCGGGGCAGTGGCAAACAGCAGATGCGCTCTCTGTCCCCAGTGGCTGCAAGCAGCCTGCCGTCTCAGGAGAGGTGGGTGACTTGGGAAGGATTCCCAACCTGGGACTGGCTGCAGGTCTCTGGCTGAGAGTGATGGAAGTTCCGAGGCTGCCCGCCTTCTTTATTTACCTGTATAGCTGTTCTCTGTGTGTGTGTGTGTGTGTGTTTGTGTGAGTGAATTCATGTGTCAGTGTGTGCTGCTGTGTTTTTCATTTCCACCCATCAATGGTACAACCTGTTGGTTTTACGTGACTTAACTGTGTATTTGTGTACTTCCTGCTGTTGCCTGTTTTGTTTTACACACTAAACCTGAACGAGACCTCCAGCCAAACACCAGAGCGACGTGTTACAGTGAGAAGCACACTTCCCTCTTGCTGTTAGTCAACCCCATTTCACACAAAAAATAAGAATACAGCACAACGTCTGTGCTGGTTGCTTTGCCTTGAGCAGAATATCATCTCCAGCAGACCTTCAAACTGCTGCAAGCCCTACTTCAGCTCATCAGCAAGGCTCGCTGCATTCCATGAACCCTGGTTCCCACAGTTACAAAGGTGCAACAAATATATTTAAAGCATTAAGGCCCTTCTTTTTTACTTTTGAACATGTTTACCAGCTCCTTAACAATACCTGATTTTTGTTGGATCAGGAGTGTATTTTCCATATCTGCAGCGAACGGTCGACTATTCTGGTCTGGCCCAAGACTTGTGAGCCCCATTTCCCCCGCGTACTACTGGCTTGACTCAACTTGTTTCCATTAGATTAAAGAACCCAATAAATACTACTTTTTTTAGTATCTGATCATTTATGGTTCAATTTAAGATGAGCAGATACCAAAATGTATCTTGTCGATTGGTCAATGACAGTGTGTCCCGCACGGCTCAATCTATGGTTCTCACACCAAACAGCAAAGCTACTGTAGCAACAGTAACTTTATTTATTTCTGTTATTTTTGCATTCGGGTGAATGCATTTTGCAAAAACGTTTTCAAATTTCAGAATTCCTTTGCATCATTTGAGTTATTGAATATTGGTTTTATTTTTATTTGTATTGTTAAATTTGTATTGTTAATTGTGGATGATTTATGTACGAAGGACTTTCAATGGAAACAAGACCGCAAGGGCTTTTTAGAAATGCTCCTCTTAAACAGGATGTTTGACTTTATTTGTACTGTAATACATGCTACTGTGTGACTGTACTTGTACTCTAACATTCTGTCTAATAAATATATTCATTCATAAATATATTCATTCATTCAATTATATTTCAAGGAACTGCAACTCAAAAAAAGACAAATCACATTAATACATCAGAACACGCACATGCCTGACTCTCCTGATCTTCATGACGGCGATCTCGTTCTGTCCTCAGCATCTCTTCCCGATAATTAGATTCAGTTCTTCTGCCCTTAACTCTGATCTCATTGATTTTCTCAATACTCAGCCTACCTGTGAGTCATAAGATGAAGAGCTTTGCAAAACCGATTCCTCATATTCTGGCAAACACATCTGCTTGAAGGAGGCATCCGTGGGTGTGAACATAGTTTCACCGGTAGAGTAGTTCTCAGACAGGAGACGATGGAGGAGCGTGGAATGTTAGCTGTATTAGTTCTGCCGTTTAGCGAACACTGATTGCTTTACTCAGAAAACACATTTCAGATCAAGTTACCTTTCCTCAGGCTGATTGTGTAGAATTCAGATTTCAATCCTCCTGCTCTCACATAGAAAATTATTGCTGAACTTTGTAACAGGTCAAATTCAAGCTTTAAATGGGCTTTTATATCTGTGTTAGGATGATGGATAACATGCAACATAAAAAAAATGCAATTAACAACCATGACCCCCCCCCCCCCCCCCCCACAAAAAAGTGGTGATTCTCACTAAAAGGAAAATGCAAAAGAATGTGATCATG
>NW_027180669.1:0-50000 GCF_040956055.1 Brachionichthys hirsutus | reverse complement strand
CTTAAGGATGGGCAGTAAGGACACACACATAAGAACTACAGAGCAGTTGAGATTTGTCTGCAGGGTCCGGGCTTGCTGGAGTTGCAAATGATCTGCTTAAGACTGAACTATAAAGGACAGTGGCGAGTCGGATCCTTCTGTTTGTCTCATGCATGTATATCTGTGTGTGTGTGTGACAGGTGGACGAAATGGGAACAGTGGTTGGGAACTGGCACACGGTTCGCGTCCCCGGCAGTGAGAAGACACTGCGGCTGTCGGAGCTGCAGTCCTCCAGTTTGTACGAGGTGCTGATGGTGGCTCGAAGTTCAACAGGGGAGGGACAGCCGGCCATGCTCACCTTCCGTACTGGCAAAGGTCAGTCACCACCGGGGGGGTTTGTTCATGAAAGCACTCTTTGCCTGGAACCCCCTATTTATTCCTAGTTCCATCCGAATGTGTGTTTTCTTTGAAATCCTGGGAATAACTCCTGAATTATAATATATTCTGTTGCCGGAATCACCGACCAGGCTATCTGTTAAGACTTAGACATTTTGCACTGACATTCAGGAAGGAATATATCCGAGACAACCTCCAGAACAAACAAATTATATTATGTTGTAATGTCTGTATGTAGGTATGAGGCATAAGACAAAATGAGGCGAAAATGCACCTAAATGTGAAAATATCACTATTACACAACTGCTGGATGATTAAAATGTACTATATACAACTTTATACTGTATTTGAGGATATATTATTCCTCTAAATGACCACTTACACCACACTGTCCAATTAAAATTCTAAATCCAGGCTTGATGGTTAGTATCATAATCATAGTGAATGACTAGGAGTATGGGTTTTGTGTGTGTGTTTTTGAGACAAATAAAAATAAGGCCAACCACAACTGTCCCAAAAAACTAACAATAATGCTACACCACAACAGGGCTGACAAAATGTCCCTGGCCAGAAATATGCAAAACACTGCCAAAACCCACTCACGTGATTGCTTCCCCAGGGTGGTTCTTTTTTTACAAAATGGTCCTGGACTAAAAATGCTTGAGTCCACGTGTAGAGCCGAAGGCCGCAGGACAGTTTCACTAAGCCTCTGAGTTTTGTCTCTATTTGACTTTTTCTTGCAACATTTCAATTCAACCTTGTGTGAAATGTTGCCATTTCGTTTGCAAAAGATTCTTCAGCACTGCCAGAAATATAATTGTGGTAGAGCAGCATGTAATCCAACTCAACTCAGAATATATGTAAAGATCAGGCCACCAAATGTGGAAAATGAAAATCCAAAATAAACAAATTGGCAAAATAAACAAATTATTACATGAATTCAAGTGGCTGTTGTGTTAAAGTGTTAAATTTAGTCACACATCCGTCCCAGTAAGTGAAACTGCAGCGTTGTCGAGTGGAAACCTGAAAATCAACCAGATAAAAACCCGAACAGCTCCGGAAACCAGGGGGAAACGTTAGATTCCAGAGCTAACATCCAGAGGTGTTCCATTTGGTTTTATATTTTAGTTTTTCGGGAAGAAAATGAAGACCTGTTTGTCCTTATGTGCCTTATTTTCCGCTTCTCTCAGAGAAGAACATCACCTCCAACAAAAAGCCACCCAAGCCTCCCGTCATTTCGGCGCCACCCAAAGCTCCGGAGGACAAAACCCCCAACACGCACTTTGGTGTCGTCATACATGACAGAGGTAGGTCCAGAAACCTGCAGAGGTCCTGCCTTGTTGCTGCTGGCGTGCATAACGGGCAAAGTAGAGTTCAGGGCTTTATGTTTCGATGGGATCTGATTTATCTTTAAATTTAAGTACGAAGCCTGAAACAAAAAAAAGGGCGGCCATGGTCGGGTTTGTGGTGTGCATGTTTTTCTCACGTAATGAGCAGGCCTACTTTTCACTAACCGTCTCTTCTCTGTCTCACTCTCTCCTGCTGTTCTAATGTTTTGGCTCAGAGCCCGAGCAGTAAGTACGCATCGCTCCACAGCATGCTGTGATGTGTGACCCATGCGTCACATGATTTGGGACGCAGTGACGATTTATTTTGTTTGTTTGCTTGGTGTTAAAATCTCAAAGGTTCTTCTTCATTCCTTCCTTCCCAGTGCCCGAGGCCCCGGACCGCCCCACCATCTCCATGGCGACGGAAAGCTCCGTGTATGTCACCTGGATCCCGAGAGCCAATGGCGGCTCTCCGATCACAGCGTTCCGTGTCGAGTACAGACGCCGCAGCGTAGAGTGGCTTGTTGCTGCGGATAACATCTCACCTCTCAAGCTGTCTGTGGAAGTTCGTAATCTCGAACCTGGTGAGCTTTGACACGGTTTAAAACGTCGCTGCAGTCCAGCGAAGCGCAGCATTGGGTTCTCTGCCCTTACAAGGGTTTCCTTGTCTTCTCCCAGCCACACATACTGGGAAAACATTTTTGTTGCAGTTTTACCTTTCTATTTTGAGTTTGATCTGTTGACCTTCAGGTGCCTGCGATCTGTTTTGCTTTGTCACATCCAGCAGCTCATATTTGACTATCGTAGTTCATTTATAGGTAGAAGCAGGGAGAGGATCTGGCCCAGAATGAATTCAATTTACAGGCCGAGGAAAAGACTCCAGCAACTGTTATTATCTTTAACTCATCCGCTCATCGAAAAAATCTACGAAATCCTGCCATGAGCATAGCAGTAAGAATGTGCACCTATGATAAAATGATCGCTTATTAATCAGCACACATGAATTTAAACATTTATTCAACATTTATTTCTCAGGCTCCACCTACAGGTTTCGTGTCGTAGCCGTGAACATATACGGCGAGAGTCCTCACAGCATCGCCTCCAAGATGTACCAGGTGCCTCAGGCGAGTCCTCGCATCACGGCCCGCCCAGTGGTCGGACCTCACATCTCATCCACAGACGCCATCAGCGACACACAGATCATGCTGCGCTGGACTGTGAGTACGCCGCCGACGCCGACGCTGTAAGAGTTGATGCGGGTTTATTTGTAGGGGAAATGAAGGGGGAACCCAAACGGTCTCCTTTCTCTTTGATCCCCATCGTGTTTTTGTGCAATGAGGATTTACTCTCGACAGGTTGGCTGTACTCTCTTCATGTTTCACCCCCCCCCCCCCCCCCCCCCCAATAAAGGGGTTTGTGAAAAAGACACGACCTGCTGTCTTGATTTAAAGTTGCCTGATGGCTTGTGGTTGTTGCTTTAGGCATGTGAAATACATAATAAATGAAGAGGCCAGGCTTAGTTTGGGTATTATAAAGTAGCTTATTATGTAGCCCTTCCAGCTGGTTCTCCTTGTGTTTGAGCTGCTGGCGGTGCTTTGGCATCTTGATACTCAATCAGTGCTTTGAATGAGGTGATGAGGGCCCTAACAGAGATGAAGAGGCCTCGGCCATCCACGTTTAGCTAACCCTAACCCTTTAATCCTTTGCAGATGGACTCAGATAGTGTAGTTGCCCACATTTACCTAACCAGCCTCATTATTTGCTGCACTTCAGGCAGATAGTGCAATCACACAGTCTTTGTTCCAGTCCCGTACATCTGCTGACAACGAGTTTCCTCTTTTTCTATCATAATTGCTCCCCAGATTGCAGTGAGCTAACATAATGCTTCCCCCCCCCCCCCATTCCCCTTTCAGTATAGCCCCACAAGCAACAACAACACTCCAATCCAAGGCTTCTACATTTACTACCGGCCCACAGACAGCGACAATGACAGCGACTACAAAAGAGATGTGGTTGAAGGTGCGTGTCTGCGTCTCCACCGCAGTTTGTCTGCAGGCTTCGGAGCTGGTGTCGGTTGTCTGCCAACATTAAGCGCATGCTAGCCGCTGACGAGCTGGGAGTCGGGAGGAGAAAGGATACTCAAGAGTGCGGCGTAGAGAAGGGGGACGTTTCTGACTTTCCCTGAACGGCAAAGGCTTTCTGAAACCTGTTTTTAATCAATGAATGTAATAATTATTATTGTTGATATACAACACAATACAGGAAACAGTTTTATCAGTATGTGACATTTGTAGTATGCGCTAACTGCTTTTGATTCTACACTATGTATCCCATCCTGAAAGGTAATTACAGTTAAGAGTCTTTCCCATGATGCTCTGCTGGTCATGGTGAAGTTTGCAGCACATTCCTCTGAATGATGTCATCCTCATAAAGCACTTTAATTATGCATCCTTTATCCCAGATTCCATTGCAGTCTCCAACATGTTGGTGAATTAATGCAGTAGAATACTGTTCAGAATTCACTCTAAATTTGACCTTACTGGGTCCCAAAATATCAGTAGTTTTATTGTCATTCTCATTGAGCTTCAGTATTTCTGCATTACGTGTCACTTAACCCTCATATAATCATCTAACATTGCATAATTCAAATGTAATTGACTATAAAGGTGTTTAGATTTAGCGTGAGAATCAGCTTTTTTTATTGCTCTCTCTCACAGCACTTTAAATCTACCTAGGCCTTGAGGTAGCAGTGATTTATTATACTACACATGGAAAAACTATCAAGAACCACTAATTATTTGTGCCTCGTTTGTTAGCAATGTAGCATTTCCATGTTGTAGAATGTAGATTGTCATCTCATCTGTGATTTCATAGCGTACAGCTGTGTGTGTGTGTGTGTGTGTGTGTGTGTGTGTGAATACTGGAGGGAAGCCAGGACAAACATGAAGCAACCATATATGGAGGTTGCCTGGAGTAAAACAACTGTCTGGGCCTAGTGGGACTGACAAAGTAAGAGAGAAGGTTGTGGGGGATGAAGCCGTTCGGGGGTGAGGGATGGGGGGGGGGTACGTCCCACGAAGAGGACGAGGGAAGACAAGAGAGTTTACATGAGCAATTTGAGTCATCATCAGCTCCAAGAGGAAGTGATTTCTCATCTTTGCGCCCCCCCCCCCCCACACACTCATTCACAGGTGTAAACCACTGGCACATGATCGGACATCTGCAGCCAGAGACTTCCTATGATATCAAGATGCAGTGCTTTAACGATGGGGGGGAGAGCGAATACAGCAACGTTATGATCTGTGAGACCAGAGGTAAGAAAATGCAAACTGCGCCACACGAAAAGCAAAGCTCCACTTCATCAGAAGTCTGGGCATGTTTCCTTGAAGCCTGTACTTTTAATGAAGGGTATGGCTGCCATAATTACACTATATAAATACACTGAGTTTTATGAGGCCAGCAACAATGGTTTCAATTTCACAGTTCGGTACTGTGCTTTGCTGTTGTTGTTAGTCAGTAAAAAGCTGTTCCTCACATCCGTCCCCTCCTCCTTCTCTGCTGCAGCACGCCAGGCCCCCGGGTCTCCGAGCCAGCACCCAGTCACCCCACCTGGCCCCCACCCACAAGAAACACCCAGCCCACCTGGAGGACTGCTGTACCTGATCGTGGGCTGCGTTTTGGGCGTGATGGTGTTCATCTTGTTGGCATTTATCGCCATGTGTCTCTGGAGGAATCGTCAGCAGAGCAACATGCACAGTGAGTTTATGGACAAGCCAAAGCCAAAGCTGCCGTAAAAGAAGTAGAGTTGCTGCTTACGCTGAGGAATTCTGGGTTTAAAAGCGTTCGCAGGCCAAGTTTTCACTTTAAAAAGAGCACAAGCACACGTGCAAACAGTTAAGTCCGTCATCATGGCCTCGTATTAAAAACGCCCCCCTAGGCAGCTTGTGCAGCATATTCCAAGAGTTCATAGGCAATGTATGGATCACGCAGGCGTTTGGCACCATTGAAGGGATTTTTTCCCGGACATGTTTGCAGCTTGATGGTCTCCGATGAGTCACAGGTGTTTAGTTGGCATGTAACAATGATCTGACCTGCACCGGAGCAAATAGAAGGACAGAGCTGATCAGCTGTTTGCTTTTGTCAACTATTGAAATAAAAAATGATGAATACATTTTTTTTTGTGTGCAATTTTGGACCGAGGCTGTCTCACTGCACAAAACCACAAAAACATCCCAGTGCACTGTTCAGTGTCTTAACACGAGCTGCTTCACAAGGGCATTGCCATGGTAACAGATGTATAAAATTTGATAAGACACTCTGAGATATTGAGACATTTACTTTTTCAGTTGCAAATTGCATTACTGCTATGACAAATAAAAAAAAATATTTTTTATTTCCAAAATCATCCAAATGTTAAATTAAAATTAAAGCATTATAAAAATATTTAATGACTTCTTATTTCTGTAAAGAAAAATAAGGCTTGTGTCACATGGATATTTGCACTGGACACATTTCAGTCTGTAATCAATATCTAATAAGGCTCAGGCCCGTTTTAGCTCATTCCTATGATGGTAGATAATTTACCTTCATCATAGCCAGCCTGTCCTGTCTCTCTGCTGCAGAGTATGACCCTCCCGGGTACCTGTACCAACCAACAGAGATGAATGGCCACGTCCTGGAGTACACCACGCTGCCCGGCTCCGGCCACATTAACGGGGGGGTCCACCGGGGCTACGGACACGGTGGCCCCATCATACCCCAAGGGTGCCATCACCTCCATCACAAACTGCCCAACGGTTTAGGGCTGCTCAACGGCACCAGCAGTCTGTTCTCAACCGGACACCCACACGGACATGATGGCCCACTGCCCCATAGTGCACGGGACTGTGAGCACTCCCACCACCATAATGTGAGTGCTGCAGCCGAGCGCCACAAAGACACCCGAGACATTATTCATGTCCAACCTGTGGCATTTCACATCAGCTGGCAGGAAGTCAGCTCGATTTGTCTAAATGGAGTGTTTGTGTGTTTTTGACAGGGGGGAGGGATGTACACAGCTCTGCCCCAAACAGAGTCGTCGGACTGCATGAGCTGCCAGAACCTGTGCAACAACAACAGGTAAGAGAAGCAGTCTGTCTCACAGAGCTTATTCAGGACGTCTGGACACGTTTTCTTATTTTTATTTTTTTTGATATATAGGGAAAAATAATGTTATATATAAATAGCCGATTAGAGATTATATTCTCATTTCTTTGTTGTTTTTAATTAATCCATTAATCCGCTGTGCTTAGAATTTATTAAAATTTTAAAAACAACCAAAATTTTTAATGGTCTGACAAATCCAAAGATATTCTGTTATTTCATTACTTATTGAGAGAAATGTGATGCACAATGTTAGATACATTTTGGTGTTGTGTAGGAATGTAAAGCAACTTGGTACTTTGAAAACAAATCTGTATTTAATTGTCCAAAATATGTGGGGGGGAAATTAAAAAAGAAGAGCCTCATTTAAATTGTAAGGAAGAGTGACAAGATGTAACTGAGTAAGCTGTGTGTGCATACAAACATACATCCCCCTCCTTCTAGCTCTGTTTATGTACTTGAGGGACCCCAGCATCACAGTTTATCCTACGTGCGTCCAGCCAGCAGGCCTAATGAGCCTCGTGTTTATTTACCTCCTGCTGCTGGGAAAAGAGGAGGTGTGGCCAGAGTCCGACAGTGAGCCGATAGAGGGAAGCTGAGTACAGGGAAGCGTGCTGAAGCAAAAACCATAATGTGTCATAGTCATTTAGTGGCCAACCTCTGGCTCGGCTGTTGCAAACACATTCTGCAGCTGTGTGAGAATGCTGTCGTTGAGTTAGGGGCATTCTTTTTACGCTTGTTTCCTGCGTCTGGCAGAAATCCCACTGATAACTGCAGAGGAGAAGAAGAACCAGAGCGGGATCTGAAGCAGTCAGTGATGCCCCGGGGCACTTATTACGTCTTACTCACCTTCGTGGACGTGTCTTGTTTGTTCCTTTTCTACCAGATGCTACAACAAAACCAACGGCACCTTCTCCAGTGGCACTCTGCCCCGAATGCATCGTGCGGCGCCCTGCCAGCAGGACGGGCTGGAGATGATGCCTCTGGGCCAGGTTTCTTCACAGTGCCACATCCCTGACGGTCAGCTGCACCCTGGGGACCGGGGGGCCGATGTGGGCTGCCAGTTAGATGAGCACAGGGACTCCTCGCCCTCTCAGCATTCCTGCTGTCTGGTCAGAGACAATGAAATGTGTCCACAAGACAGCACTGGTAAGTCACGCCACTCACTACATTTCCCCTTTTTCTTCATGCTTCCCCGTCTGGTGTTTCATCTCATTTGTGTTGTAGGAAACCAGTAGTTTTTCTTTTCTTTATAATTACAGACTTTTAAAAATAATATTTAAATTATTAAATCATCAGGTTGTAGATATCCAGTTACAGGCAGAAATGCACTTATCCCGTCACCATTTATTTCCTTATTTTATTCTCCTTAAATCTAAGGCGGTAGAAGTATTTTAGGTGTATATTTGTTTTGTTATTTTTCCAAGTTTGGATGGTGGTAGAATCTTAAAGATCCCATATTCTACCCTTTTCCCACAAGTTAATGCAGTTCCCAGACACTTATAGGAAATATATGTGACAGTCTTTGGTCAAAACAGATGCTGCAGGACAGCGTCCCTCTTCTCTGTCTCAAACAGCTCTGTCAGAAAAGCCTCTGAAAACGAAATGCGTGCACGCAATGAATGTGCACGCATGTGCACATCTTGTGCACGTTTTCGTACTGTGATGTCACAGTAAGAGGGATTTCTTCCAGAAGCATTTCTGTACTTGATTACTATGCAGGATTGACTGTTTTTGGATTGATAATGACCCAAACCCGCCATAATAGTGTTGAAACATGGGAAATAATACGGGACCTTTAATGGAAGCTTGCGGCTCGTGTTTTTCACGACAGATTGATCACCTGAGATCACTGACTTCAGCAGCAATCAATGTCAATCAAAAATGCTCACCAGCTCCCCAGCGCAATGACAATTTTAGCGTGAACAGTTTCGAGGTATAGTCTGAAAATTAGGGAAGCAAATTAATTTACTATCTTGCCAGGATTGCGATGAAAACATTGATGTCAGTCTCATATCCCTTTGCTAAATGTAGCGTTTCATCTAGCGAGCGATTAACCGAGCATTAAGACTGAAAGGCTTGACAATAATGCCACTCTGAAGGTGCTAGTCAGTCAGCGGAGACTCCCAGAAGTGAATTCTCACAACAAACATTTCATTTTTAAACCTTATTTTTCTTTGTTGTTGTTGTCCAGAACAAGCAAATATTAGAATTTAATTAGCGCTGAAAAGACTAAAGTCTTTGACAGGACCACATTACCCATATCACACTGCTCCCTGCCTCTGTACTACGCTGAGCCAGCCGGTTCCTGGCTATAGCTTCATATTAACTCTACTAGTATCAGTCTTTTCATCTCATTCTTTAAGAAGGCGCATTTCCCAATTCATCAAAGAATTCCTAAAAGACATAAGAGCTCCAAAATAAATCCCAAGGAATAGTGATAAAAGTGATTAAAAAGTCAGAATCCCTTTTTTTGAATATGATGTGTAAGCCCAGGACTTTGTCTTCCCCTGTCCCTGCGCAGCTGAGGAGGAGCTGGAGTGCGTGGACATGGAGGGGCCTGTGGTTTGCTGGGAGAGCCTCGGCCTGCCGGACTTGGACTGCGATGAGAAGCCTGGGTGGATCTCCAGCAGCAGCCTTGCAGGAGAACTGATCCAGCCGAGCCCACAGGAAGTCTGAAGGCATCATGAACGCAAAGAAGCCGCACCGCAGCGTGGAGCGTTCAGGAGAACCCGGAAAAGTGACTGAATGACAGACAGCAAGAGAGAAATATCACTGAGGAAGGTGGAGGAACAGCGATGGAGTAGTCAGAGACACTGCATGTTACGGTGAAGAGGACACCAACGTTCGGATGGAATGAGGCGAGAAGAAAAGACTGAGAGAAACGGAAAGAGCTAAAAACTCTAAAGGAAGCGCCGCTCAAAGACAGAAACTGTGTCCCACTGGAGCGAAGACTCTAATGAAAGAACAAAAACTCTTTAGATGGCTTATTTATTTTTGTTGTAGTAGTAAACTATCATTTCATATGAATGTATCTGTTTTAAAGGAAAAGTTTGTCTTTTATATTATTTATGCCTTTTGGATGATAAATACTTTTTTATTTTTCGCGGTTTTGTCCCTCTGTGTTGCACCGAAATGTGCAGATTAGCAATTGTCTGTGTAAAGTTTTGTAATAATATAAAGAGAAGATATGGAAGAGTAAACAACAACAACCTACTTTCATCTGATCTGCTGGAGGAGTGCAGTAGTTACACTGAAGCAACATTTTCAAGGGTGAGCAGCCCCTTCCCAGATGATGCTTATTTGACCAGATTATATTTATTTAAATCCGTGACCACAAACCTAATTTCTGCTATTTCTGGGGAAATAAGGGATGAATTACCTGACAGAGTTGCTAACATGTGATCCGGTACAGTTTCAGTGTCTTTTCGTAAAGAACAAAAGGTTATTGTTTGTTGCAGCCCCCCCCGATGTGAGAGTATGCCGGCGATAGCTCATTCATGAAATAGTTGTAAAAGTCTCCTCTCAGATTTCATCCAAACCCATTTCTGATGGCTTAAACCCTCCTTCGGTTTCAAAATAATCTCCACGATGTTCTGGCTGATTGGAGTTGATGGGATTGCAGAGGCCGGATGACAGAGCTGATTGTGCTTCACTGAGGATGACTGTGGTGCCGGCTTTCCATTGCCTGGTGCCTGACTTCCTGCGTTTGTGCCAGAGACAGCTGCCAGCCTTCAGGCTCCGGCTCGCCTGGCATCTCTCCTCCCACTGATTATATATGGGTTATTCCTGGCACTCAGATTTACTTGCCTGCTGCCGAGTTGTGGCATAATCTCATCCGGCTGCTATTTATAGTCCCGATGCAGACCAGCGGCATTCGTTCAGTCAGCTTTAACTCGGTGCTTTTCCAGGGATAGCCTGTCTGAGTTTCCCAGAGTAAAAAAAAACCTCGGATGTTTTAGATGTGGCCTGGCTTGGTTTTGGTTTCTGAAGTTCAAAGAAGTATCCACGAAGTCTCATGGAAGTTTCCCTTCATTTTAAGAATCAGTTTCTATACGTAGTAGCCCCTTTTATTGTCCATGATCATTGCCCTGCTGCCATGAGGAGGAGAAAGGCACAGAACAATGTGTAGGACATGAAGCTGGAAACGAAAGAGAAGAAGTGAGAGAGAGAGAGAGAGGGGGGGGGGGGGGGGGGGTGCTGACAGATGAAGGCTGGGCTGATGAGCAGCAGATAAGGGCAGGGCTGTCACTAAATGAGCTGCATCTCCGTCGCCCACGTCCATCAGTCGACGCTCTCCCTCCTCCCCGCCCGGCCCCGCCCCGCCCTGCCCTGCACCCTCCACCCACGCGGCTACACCCCTTCATTAAGGAGCCCATGGGAACAAGAAATCTCATTGTCTGCCCTGGAATTTCTGCCTCTTGCCGCAGAGCCGACCTGTTAACGCTAGCCCCTGTCCCCTCGGCCCACCATTCTTCCTCGCTCCACTTTCTGGCACTCCCTGGCTGAATATGTTGAATCGGGCAGTGTGTCGTCAACTCGCCTTGACTCGGGCCCCCGGACGGTTTCAACCTTGAGATGTCCCAAACTACAAGTGAAGTGCGTTGTGGTCAGATGCATTCCGTCAGGTCCCTGCACATGATGAGCTCGTGTGACTGGATCATTTATTCGCTCCCTCAGGCGTACCGGCTGTTTTTCGTTATCAGGCTCATGTCCTGTTGCAGGAAAATGGTGGCTGATGCAACCACAACACTTGTTGACGGCACCTGTTGGATATAATCAGGGAGAAAACAACACTATTTCGTCTCTACACACAGCTGCTTCCATTTAACTTGTTCTCGTTTCTCCTCCTCAACGCGACAGGATTACGCTTTCAGAATGAAATGTCTGAGCCAAGAGAAATTCTCAGAGGCACATTTCCTGAACCATAAAGCAGCTATGCGGTTATTTTTAATTCACCATCCTCTCTAGGGTATCAGTGCAAAGGCGTGAGTGCGGTAACGCTGTGTAGAGACGAATCATGTTGGAGAATCGTTGTTATGCGCAAGGATTTCAGTCGAGACATCTGAAATACAGAATCCTTCTCAAACATCAGGGATGGGAGGACGTGGCCTGTGGGGGGGGGATGTGTTGCCAAATTCGACCTTACCAGGTCTTCATCAGGGCATTCATAGTATTCAAAACCTCAATACAAACAAGACTGGTAAAATATTTGAAGTGGAAACCACGAACGAAGGTCTGTATGTCAATATGTGTATGTTTAAAGGCTAAAAAGAGCACAGGAGACACCAATCAGTGCTTCATTGATCACAGTGTTTCAGCGGGTGCTTAAAGATCAAAACATCAACAGATAAAAAGTGCTTTTCTCATTGAACTTCCTTTGCATGTCGCCTGCTTGTTTTTGCATTTGTTTGACTGACCTGTGTTCAAGTTGAAAGAAATGTGTTTGAGAAATGTTTTTTTTTTTTTATTCAGAAAATGTAAGATTACATCCAGAGAATGCTTTTATTTGTGGGATGAATCTGAAGGGATCAGGATAAAGGACATGGTAAAGATGGTCATCATCATCATCATCATCGTCATCATCATCTGTCCTCCTCCACATCCAGTCGGGTGTAGTAGAAAGTAGCTCCTTCATCTGTATCGTACAGAGCCTGGCAGGTGTACATCCCCTCTGCATCCTTGGTGATCTGCTCTATGAGCAAGGCAGAGGTGTTGGCCGGCACCTGCAGACGACCCAGGCTGCTGGACTGGGACTGGATCCTTGGGCCCTGTCCGTAATTGTAAGCCACGGCTACGTTGTTATCGGTTCCTGGTTTGGTGAAGCCCCAGATGAAGACAACAGGCATCGTGGAGCCGCAGCCCAAGGTGACTGCACCCCCCGTTGCCGCTTTGGCATGGGAACGAATGTATTCCACCTCCTCGGACTCATGTATCACCAGACCTGTAACACGAGTCAGCGAGTCCAGTTACTGTTGCCATGCCAGAAGAACGCGTTTGTGTTTTACGCTACGCATCAAAAAAAGAAGAGGTGATTTTTGACAAGATCAGCATTGAATGAGGTTTATGAGAAAGTGTCTTCAGAAAGGTTATACAAGACCTCACAGCTTGTTTGGAATTGACTGCATCAGCGCTTAAGGTTGGACAACGCATAATTTAACACTCAGTTTATCTGGCTCAGACCTGTTTGATCCAAATTCTACCGCCCTCCCTCTGGCTGGTCTTAACAATTTGACATAAGGACGGCAGTTTGTGATGAAGTGCCTGCACGCCCCAACTCGTCTCCTACTCAACATCATCGCTGATAAAGTTAGTTGTAGTGCAACGAGTCATTACCTTGGAGGGCAGGAACCAGCCAGCACCAAAGTGAGCAGAAATAAGGAATTATCATCTGTCTCTCTGCTGCAGAGCGTCAACTGGAAATCAAAAAGGCTATTTCAAATCCACAGCAGTGGCGAAAGTGTGTTTCCTCTCTGGCCCACAGTGCTGCTCACACTGAGACTGACTGAGTAAGGCTGGATTCACTTTCAATTATTCAGCAGTGCTCCATTTGACCCGTGAGTGGAAGGTGCCGGGTGCCAGGAGGAGGCCTCTGCCTCCTATATTTTCCCCTGAACCAGTGGAGATTGAATTTATAGTGATTCTATCAACTCCAATGTGGGGGAAAAAACCTGGGCCTAGCAGGGTTGGAAAACCGCCACACAGCCTCCCGAGCAAACACCTGCATGCATGTTGATATTTGCCCTATCAGAGGCATGCAGCCTAAATGAAATGACTGGTTTAGTTATGCATCAATGGACAGCATTGTGTTGTCTTCAAGCTTAGACAAGTTGAAAGTATGGAAGAAGTGCACATAATATAATACAAATAAAATCTGTGTGGGCTTTGGCTTAACTCTTGCCTGAGTGTGTCTAAAAGTTGAGGTGCAGATTTCATCATTACGCATCATTAACTGACTGATGTTTGGGCCTGATAGTGGCAGCAAGAGAAGCTGAAGACGAGCGCTGCTGCCCTGCAAGCAGCCCAAGGCTCTAATTGTGAATCATTTAGTGTTCAGCTCTTTGTGGGAAAGAGAAGGAGTATATTTAGAAGGCTGCTGGAATACAGACAAATGCAATAAAAACATAAAGCAATGCGGTTTCTGAGGGCAATTTGGACTGGCAGATGAAGTCCAAAGGTGCATCAGAGAAGCTCTGACAAGATAGGAAACAGATTGCGTCGCAATGTTTCTGATCAAATTAGAGTATTTTCTATTTACCACATCAGAAGTGTTAGTATGAATCAGGCCTAAATTAAATTGTCTTAAATAAGCAATGTAATTAACATTTGACTTAATATTCTATGTAAATCTAGTGCATCCACGTGCTGATGCAGCAAAGCAGCCGGTGTGCAGCTGCTGCACCAGGGCGTGTCCGAGCCGGAACAAAAGAGCGGTGTGTGATCGCTCATGAAGGGATCAGTAAGTCTTACGATGCCGGTGTCAGAACTGGCTGAATTCTTTGCTGGTTAACTACATCCTTTTTCTAAATACTGCAGCATGTACACAAGGCGCCGGCCACACATCCTGGCTGCCTGGCTGTTTGCAACTTTTAAAAAAGAAAAGAAAAAGAACTGGACAGAAGAATTCAGGCAACTGGAAAATGTGAGTCGTTGGAAAAACAAAATGTTTTGCATGGTGGTCGATACGGGGTCGATTCAATGACAGAAATAAAAGCTTTCAGGTGCAGCGCCCCATCGAGCAGATCCGGTACAGATGAGAGAGCAGAATCCGACCCAGCTATCTGGGACTGTATGGGAGTCTGGGTAAAACGTTGCTGCCCACCCCAGCATGCGTCATATGCCCAGACTGAAAAGTTGGCAACGCTACATGTTATGTGAGCGTAAAGCCAGCAGAAAACAGGTGGGTTCCTGTAAACGCGACCCGTGATTAGATCAGTCATCACGACTGGCGTCATTGAAACTAAAACGAGCCCGCTCATTTCAGGACCACCTGTATCGGAATGTGCTGCTACTCAGTCGCTGGATGAGAGAACCAGTCCAGTGAGGATGTACGGCGCGCTTCCACTTACAAACTAAACAGATGCAGAACCTTTTTGATTTCCTTTTGCTTTCACAGGGCAGCCACTGCGTCTTATTTATTGTTTATTATTTGCAGGAATCATTGCCCTCTGCGCTTTGATGTTCTCAAACTTCAGTCCTTCCTATCTGGACTTTGCTGCAGTTTGGAGGTTTCTTCATCCTACTCCTCCTCCTCTTCCTCCATGCTTTTTCTTATGTTGACTGTCGAGTCAGGGACCACACATCGAGGAGGTGGAGCAAAGCTGTTCTAGTGTTCTTGCAGACAGGCTAACATATATTAGCCAGGCTACCATATATTTCTGCCCTATCATCATTTATCTGCCAAGCAGGCAGAACGGAGGTAAGCAAATCTGTGCAGCCGGTTAAACAGAGGCAGGCTGACCCCCCTTGACCTCTGTTTTCCTCCCACCTCACTCATCTCATCTCCTCAGAACTGGCCGTTCCCGGCCTCCTCTCCTGAGGAGTCCCTACTGAGCCTAAACTTGAGTCACAGAGCAGAGCGGCAGATGACTGGCCTTGGGACAAGGACGGCTGAAAGCCCCCCCCCCCCCCTTTCTCAACCTAGACAGTAAATTGCAAAGAAAAATCCAGGAGAAGAAATGGAGAAAGACGAACAAATGAACTGACACTGGGCAGAAGGAACAACAGAGACTAAAGACAAGATAAGACACTAATAGACAAGGTTAAACAGGGTTTCAATGTTAAAATGAAATGTTGTGTTCCTGACTGACTGGATCCAATCTGGATAAAATGTGGTGGTGAAGTAGAGGCCCCCACCCTACATGACTGTGTCAAATTTCATAAATATTGGTCAATAATCAACTGAGATGTTGAGGAACAAATCTTGAAGCTCCATTGACTGTAATGTTAATAAAAGTTTCAAAGTGATACAGAATCCAGGATCAATACTGGACCGTCACCAAAATGTAATCTTCTCTTCCTGGTAACATTCCTAACATTTTCTGAAAATGTAATCCCCATCCGTCCAGAACTTTTTGAGTTATCTTGCTAACAGACGGACGGATGGACAGACAGACAAACAAACGCCTGTGATTCCATATTCTCCACTTGGCCTCGGCGGAGCTAAAAAATATTGTGATTTCTACGTGTTTTCTGACTGGATTACACCTTTACCAAAATTTAAGATGTTCAGATTTAGATGTGTAATCAGGAAAGTCTTAATCTCAATATCTTTCCTTTAAATTATTTCTCAAAGCTTTTTTTGTTCCGATGGACAATCTATGATAAAAAGAAAAAAACCTGAAATGTCAAACTATCTGAAGTGATATAAAGTACTACACAAACAAAAAAAGAGTCATGGAATGATGGGTATCCCCACGGCATGAAAATATTACCAGTATAATATTTGTTTCTAAATGATAAGATAGATTTTAGTTGGTAAAAACAGAGACGCTGTTCTTTGTAATACTTGTCATGAGCCTTTGTAATAAAGGAGACGACTGCTTTCTTCCATAGATACGGATATTGCCAATATATTTCATGATCACTTGCACAAACGTTAGATGGTAACAAGTACGTATGTTTCCTGTTCCTGTCCATGGCATCTTTTTTTCCTCCATTGTACTCACGCCGGCCCGGGTGTGTTCATCCTGAGACCGGTGGAGGGATCCAGCCTTATTTCAACGTGTTTACCACACACACTCCTGTGAAGAGATGATTTTTATTTGCTGTGTTAGGAGTGTGATGCTGAAAACAGATTGAGACTCAGGGATGAACTTTCCATCAGTGAGGTTGGTTATGTAGCCCGTTGAATGACAGATGGCTCGCTTCACCGCTCATGAAGCAGAAAGCAGGTCCTGCTGATCTGGAAAGAGCCAGATGGGGGGATTTATCTAGAAGCACCACAGAGGCCCTTTGCGAACAGCATATGAAAAGGCTTTGGTGTCAAATGTAGTGCAGAGTATTTATGTACTAAATGCATGTATTCAGGAAGTATTTATGCGACAGCCACGACCTCCGTAACCACTTCCACAAGTCCATCTCATCTGGACCAGCCTGCTCCTGCAACAGCCTTTATCCCCGCGGGACCCTCACACTGCTCCTGGTTCAGCTGTTTAGTGTACAGTAGCTCATACCCACAATCCTCTCTGAGCAGGTGGCCGTTCACAGACCTCTTTGTTTTACCGAGGCAGCTGAGAGCAGAGACCAAGAAGAGTAAGCATTAAGCTTCGGGGTTCCGTCACTTCCGTCTTTGCTTTAGAAGAGGAAGAAAGGAAGAACAACAACAACAACTTTATGAATCCCTTTGGGTTTATATATATAAACACATATAGGCCAGAGACAAGAGGAAGTCAAGTCTGTGGGGTCAGATTACATAACTTATTGTCATCGTTCTTTAAACTGTTTATACTGCAGCAGTTGGGGAACACTTTTGCATTATTATCTAATGTATCACCAGATGTGCAGCAATAAATCTTCAGAGTCTCTGAACAGAAGCGAAACACTGACACGCGTAAATGTTGAGATGTTTACCTAAAATTAGCTTCAAAAATGCTCCACACATGACAGTGAAATTACTATTTTGTTTCCACTGGTGTGATGGAGTTGACAAACATGGTTTAATTCCTTAGTCTGTAAAATAAAAAAAAAGCCTGCGTGTAATTTATGAGTGCACAGAGCAAACGGAGCTGTGGGCACTCGCTGATTCCAGCCTGGGAGAAATCACAGCAGAGTTTCTGAGCATCATGGAAAACTTCTCAAATACCCTGCGTTCTAAACGCTCAAATTCACGGGATGACGTCGCACTAATGCTCGTTTGAAGCGTGAATCAGCTTATAGCTTTGAAAAAAGTATTTGTCAGAAGAGCCGCTGGTGGTTTCTGTATCATCAAGCTGTATCATTTCAACAGATTGTCAGGATGCAAATGTTATCTTCCTTAATTTGATCTGTCAATGGTGTAATTTGTTTTAGATTAATTGTTAGTTTGCATCGGCGGTGTAAAATCTTTTTTTTTTTTTTTTTTTTCTAATGTTACGTTGCATCAATTGAGTTATTGAATATTTGTTTTATTTTTATTTGTATTGTTAAATTTGTATTGTTAATTGTGGATGATTTATGTACGAAAGACTTTCAACGGAAACAAGACCGCAATGGCTTTTTTGAAATGCTCCTCTTAGACAGGATATTTGACTTTATTTGTACTGTAATACATGCTACTGTGTGACTGTACTTGTACTCTAACATTCCATCTAATAAATATATTCATTCATTCATGTAAGAATAATAAATGAACACTGGGCTGTAGAAAAACACACTGATTTTCACCAAACCCATCTGACAGAACTGTGAAAGTGACAACTTGCGTTTATTGTCTTATTTGCCATCGATCGTTGGATTGTTGAATAGCTTAACACGCTCTGAAGTTGTCGCGGCTCAGAGGCAAGTCTGGCTAAACTGGAAAAGATGCGGCGTTCATTCTATAACGGTAATACGTGAAAAAGATTATATATGAGATCATGGCTCATTGTTCAATCAGATCTAAAATCTTTAACCTCCCCCACACACCTGGCTCAAACTTGACAACGACCCTTTTTGTGGAGCATTTTCAGTTTTCATGTGCATTAATGGACTTTTCACCATTTGATTTGTTAATTCACTCACAGTCCTGCACAAAGAGACTTGTTATGTGTGTCTCATGTCTGTGCATGTTGGTCTAATATGAAACTACCGGTGAGTGTGAAATAAACTCTGATTAACTTTAGCGTGGTTAGACGTGACTGATAAAGAAGAGTAAAAACAGAATACTATTGTATTATTATTATTATTATTATTATTATTAATTATTTTATTTTATATTTAGCAGCAATGATTAATGCTATTCCAAGACAGATATCACAAGTTTTTGTATTTTATTATATTATGCTTCTATTTGATAACTAGATATAATAAAAAATAGGTTATTTTGTTTCACACAAGAGTTTACTGCATAAAGAACTGACGTCATCTTACTTTTATTTTGAAAATAACCCAAAAATGAAGAATAAAAGGAAATCTCATGAGATGTGGATTATGTTTGGGTAAATTTCATCAATCCAGATTTGTGGACAACACGTGAACTCAGGAAATCATTTCCACAAGTCCGTATTCATTGCATAATGTCAAATCACTCATGTTGAAAGCAGCAACCAATATGGATAATTCTCCATTCACTCATACAGTAACCAAGTAAACAAAGAAACAATGTTGAACACAGACTGTCCACAGTGCATGTCCACTGGATTGGTTGTGACAGGCTGTATGGCATATCTGGCAGGTTGCCTCATTTGCTGCACGGTTTTTGTACGGTAAAGACATTAAAGCATTATAATTTCCTTTTTTTTAAAAGTAAAACTTGAACCCCACAGTCCCTTCTCCATCTGGAAATACTAGAGAGCTTGTCTGAAAGATAAAAACGATATGAATCGCTGCTGGCAACTCAGATGTCCAGTCTGGGATCAATTACAGAGACAGGATTCAGAGGAGGGGAGCACAGATTTCAATTTGTGGGCATGTAGAACACACACCCACCCACACCTACACACACACACACACACCCACACACACACACACACACACACACTAAACAAACTAGCGACCTGTCGCTTGTGCGCACAGCTCCCAGTGCCTGCTTATGGTGGATTGGCTGAGACCGCATACTGAAATATTGCTGCCCCACTCACACACTGCATTTAACAAGCGCCCGATGGCGGACCCAGGTGACGCTGCTCTCAGCCAGCTGCTCTGTCATGTGGGTTGGGGAAATATTTTTTAGTTGTTGCCAGAATCGATAGAACATTCTGGTTGTCTCTTTTACCTCTCTGCCTGGATTTAAAGCCCAAGAAAATCCATTAAAAACCTGTTAATTGTTACATTTTGAAAATAATGATTTCCTTGGCTGATTTTTACTGTCTAAGTTTGTCAAGCTTTAGAACTTGCATGGGCCGGTGTCATGAAAACATCTGCTTGGCAGTTTCACTGAATTGCATTGTGGGATGGGGGGGGGGGGGGGGGGGGGGGTTGTAATGAAATGAATATGAATGACACAGAGTAAAAACAGACCAGGAGGGGAGGAGCGTGGGAGAAAGACAAAAGGATTTAATAGTATCCAGACGGTTACTAGCTCTCGCTGTTTCAAAGGGAGACTCTCCATATGTCTGGCAGTCACTACACTCACTGTGTTTGGTGGAGACCTGAGCAGAGCTTTATAACAGGTCAAAGCAACACCTCCAAATCACCATAACCTTTTAAGGGTCAAGCTTCGACTTGCACATAGTGCAGGACTTCACCTCATGTGGTCCCAATACACCAAATAGACACGGCCTGCTCTACGTCTCCTGTTACTGTCACAAAAGTAAATACTCGCCGATGCAAACGGACGGATGTTACACATTATTGTACAATTTAGATCAGCAGGCCTCTTAAATGTGCTCCGGTGTGACATTAGTCTGACTAGTCTGAGTGAAGAAGAAGTGAAAGACAATTTATTTTTGTAATTACTTCATAAGAAGCCAAATCACTGGTATGAATCACCCATCTGTTTGTGTTAATGGTTCAGGGAATATTGAAATTTTTGATTTGACTTTTTATTTTAAATGACCCAAGACTACCGGTAAATCAGATACTTTATATTTTTACCGAGCAGTGATTTAGCAGTGAGATTTATTCACAAAAGAAAACCAGCTCGGATCCAATGCTAAACTATTTTGATGCCAACCTGCCACCGAAATTGAAGTCTATATAGAAAATGAACAATTTAGAATTTTCCATCTGTTGACAGACATCTGGAGTCAGATGTGAATCTCCTTCCCCAGTGTTTCCCCAGTTTTTCTTCCCCTCTGTGAGTCAGAACTATGTTGTATGTATCTGACAGTGAACCATGGCCGTAATAGTATTCTTTAAAGTCTACTGCCATCTACTGTCTGTTGTGGTTTTCTACAATGCTGCAGGTTTTTTGATGGGCTGTAGAAAAAGGTTTTGTGGTTGTTGTTTTTTAAAGATACCTTATTCTATTATTTTTACACTCTATATACGTTGCACACACATACAGGCCGAAGCACACAAGGATGTGCAACATATGGAGCGATATCACCCTAAGCAGTTTTTTGGGGTTTGGTGCCTTGTTCAACGGAACCTTGGCAGTAATCAGGAGGTGAACTGACACCTTTCCAGCTGCCAGTTCACACTCCATACTGTGATCAGATTCTGGGTTTGAACCAGCCACCCTCTGGTTCCCATGCAGAGTCCCCGTGGACTGAGCTGCTGCAACGAAAGAAAGAAACAAAGAAAGAAACAAAGAAAGAAACAAAGAAATAACTCTTTTTTGTCATACTGTATGTTGCACACAAGTCCAAACAATATGAAATGAAATGAAATACTTTTTTATATCTACACGAGTACCAGAAGATGAGCCTGTGTGAAAAACATGTGATCAACGTGGACTTCTGCTGAGTCAGAGTCAGTTGTTGCCATGCTGTTCCTGAGGTTTATGGCTTTACCTGTTTTTCTGGATCGTGGAGACAATCATTTTATTTTATGGTCACCTGTCAAGCTTTGTTATTGTTTCCAGCTCAACATTGCCTTAATTCCCCTCCTACATGGACCTAAGCCAAAAAACAAGTTGTCTATTTACCAAGGAGAACTGGTTTGTTCACTGCAGAAAACTGGTCTGGCCATATGGGTATTGCGGTGTGTCAATATCCTGGCTGGATCATAGCACAAACAAGACTACAGTGTTCCGAAAGGAATCAGAGGCTGGCTTCTCCCTGGTACTCCGCAGTAACACCATGTGAGCAGTTTCTAATTCGACAGAACGACGCTCCTGATGCTACACTGGTGGTTCAAGCTTGCGGTCCGATTTCTTATTGATCACAATCCAGTTGCCCTGGCTCTACTTCCTCCTCTCCTGAGTCCTCTGTCCTCTGTATGCTGGCTGCCCTCCATCCATAACCTGCATGGAGTTTAAACTGAGGGCAGAAGGAAAACATGATTGTTGCTGACTTTGCCCATCTGGGAAACCACCTGTTGGAGATACCGTGTGTCCCCCCCCCCTCCCCCCCACACGCGCACACACACACACACACACACACACACACACACACACACACACACACACACACACACACACATTCTGTCAGACTGACTGAACAAACACGCAAATCTGAACATGGCTGCTGCTTATTAAATTATTCAAGTTATTTATCAATGTCAGACACACAAGTGCTGTCGGTTTGTTCAGGTTTCACTACTTTCAGTCTTTATATTAATATTTAGTATTATGACTGCTGTGGATTCATTTTGTCTTCAATCATGTTAAATTTTCTGTGTCAATTTTTTTTTTTTTTTTGTCATACAATTAGCTTATTTTCTTTTTGTTATTTTACATGCATAATGTCATTATTGAAAAGCCTTTTTAGTTCATTATGTGATTAATTAAACATTAAAATACATGATACAGTTTCAACATGTACCTTGTGTAATGTGCATTTAAAAGGCAAACCCAACCTGAAGATGCATGCCACGTCTGTACAAAAGAACACAAACCAGGCGCATCATTTTGTCTTGTGAGAGCACTGAATTTTCAGATGTATTCTGTCAGGGGGGGGGGTTCCAGGTGAGGGACTTCACCGCAACACTTGATGGCAAGGGTAATATTTGTCACCACAGAAACCGTTTGCTTCTTAGCAACAGTCTTTATAAGCTCAAGCTGACTCTAAACTCAAATCTAATGATGAGATCCCGGTCGCCGGTAGAATGAAGCCAGCAACGGTTTTGACAGAGTGAGGGAGCATGCAGGCGAGGGAGAGAAATAATGAGGAGGTATGGCAAACTTTTGTGTCCCTATGCAATAAGTCTTCCTCTAGTTTTTTTTTTTCCTCGGTTGCTGACAGGTGGCTAAAGACAAAAATAATACACTCTGACTTGAATGACAGGCGTGAAGGTGGCTGACATGCCTCGCCATCACTGAATGTCAACCTGCAGCAGGATGCAGCTGGCGTAGGGCCACAAATTGTAGTAATTCCTGCACTCAGATTGACATCTGCATCACCTCAATCCACTGCCTTTTAGTAATTAACTATAACTCTTCAGTTTAAAGAGATCTATCTACTATCTAATAGATTACTACAATCAAGACATCAAGCATATTTACTATTATAAATATGTTATTTTGTTTTTATTTGCATATAATGTCACAGAAGGTCCTTCTTTAAATACGTATCTGCTTATATCTTTCCATCACATTCCCTGAGGGTAATCCAATTTACATTCTTGTTTTGCTCTTCAGATCCATGCCAGTTTCCATGACAACATAGTTTCACTTTCTCATTTTCTCTGTCTCACTCTCTCTGTCTCCTGTTCTCTTATTCTCCACAGCTCCTTTTTTTTTATGTTCTCTTGACCTTCCACCAAATGTGTCATTTACTTTCTCTCCAAATTTCTCATCTCCTCTCATTTCCTCGCTTAATTGAGCTCATTCCTCTGCTTGTCATATTCCAGCAGAGAATAATGAACTCATAAACATTCCTCAGGGGGGATGGTGGAATAGAATTTACATCATCTTTTTTGCATTTCCAACAAAAAAAAAACACACACACACAAATGCAGTATACACTAGAAGCTGTTTTATTCCCTCTAAAATATGCCTGAGCTGGTCTATTTGGCAGGAGCAAAGTCTATAACTAAATATATGTTTTCTTGCAATTAAAATATATCAGTTGGAAATTATTACGTCTGCATAATAGCAGTGGAACAAATATGCATATGTTTCTGTACAAAAACAATATGCTTCCTCATCCTTGAATTTAGCTATTCAGTAACGACAACAACATTTTACATCGTAAATCCAGTCTCAGCTTGACATATAAAGGCAAAAATAAAAATCCATACAAAACATCATAATTCAAACCTCTCAGGGTGTTTTTAGGGTGTATCCATCCTTACTACAAATGATGATGATGATAATAATAATAATATTAACTATTATTATTATTAATGTGTGTTCTGGAAACCTACACAGAAGAAACTAGAGCAGGTGTGGAAAAATTGCGGCAGTGGACATCTGGACAAGCAGAGCAAACAAGATGCGCTCTCCCAGTGAACAATGTCTAATGTGTCCTTAATTATGGCAATTACTTTAAAAGGGCAAAGCAATACCCTGCACCAAAAGGGGCACGCTCCTACATGCAGCCTCCGGCAAGGGATCTCCACTGAATGAATTGCTACGCTAAAACAAATATGCTCTGCCAGTTTATTTTTTTCCAAAGTAACACATTCTGCTGAACCCACATCTACTTCAGCATCACTGTTCGTATCATTCCTCCCTATGCAGGACTTGTCTTCAGCCACTCTCTTAGCCATTTCCACCAGAGGGAGTATTCAATTGAGAAAGGGAGCAGGGCTGACGTTGGAACAACTGGGTACATTCAACATCACAATAGTGTCTGAAATAAGTTATCAGTATTTGTTTTTATACACTTCTTAGAACATGAAATCACACCCTTGGGTGGTGGTGACCATTAGAAATGTCAACCCGAGATGGAAAGGTAAAAAAAAAAAAAATTAAGGGCAAAACAGGCCTTTAATCAGATGATAATAAAAACTCCTATCTGTTATTTGAGAGGTTCAACGACAAATATAATTTTGAGTGTCCGCATCACTATAATCGGGAAGTATTATTAACAATATCAATATATTGGTAATTTTAAAGCGACACTCTCCGACTGCGTCCGGTCTGAGCGACCAGCAGTGTCGTACGGATGCCCGTGTGGACACACTAATTATCGTCGGCGGGGCGGCTGGGAGCGACGCGGACTCGTCCTGCCCTTCCACATCCAGGCTGGTGCGAGTCGTGAACTGCTGCAACTTCGAGCGAGACGCGTCGTTCTTATTAATGACAACCACCGCCGCCGTCAAGGCGCACTAGCGGCGGCTTCCTTATCCAGCATCGGGCTCGGTAACACCTGGCGCAGCGGCACGGCGAGCGGAGCAAGCGGTGGAGTCGGGCGGCCACTCTGGGGAGGAACGTCGGCTGGCCCGTCGGTCCCGACATCGGCCTCGGCTGCTCTCACGCGCACCAGGTACGGGCACGCAGCGTTTCACAACGCTGTCACAACAAAAGCGAGCTAGGCTGCTCCGCACATGCATAGACTCGTGTAACTTTCTCCTCTTTTTTTTAATTTCTTTATTTTAAATAGGTGTGCTGGTTCCTAACGAGGCAGTAACAAAGTTTAAATCCCGCTAGCTAGCATCGGCTCGCCTGCAGATGTGCGCTACGTCAACGTCAGTTTACGAGCAAGTAGCCTCGCGAAGACGTGAATTAGCATGCTAAGTTAGCCCGCGGAGCTGTCTGGCGCAGCGAGTCTCCGCTCCTGAGTTCTGGGGGGGTTCACACCCGGGGGGGGGGGAAGCGTCCTTAAATTCTCCCCAACTAAAACGCGCTGCTTGCTTTTCACTTTACGCTTTCGCCTTGCGGGAGGATTCTTTTGAGAATTTAAATCCGGACGATTAAATTACCAATTTTAGCATGCCAAGCGGGCTAATGTGTCCCACGCAGCCCCGGCTGCATTTTGAATGGGTTTCGTGCTGCGTGCTAAACAGATAGCTGGCTGTCACCTGAACGCAGGCTGCGTGAGCATGTTGGCATCAACACGCAGCCGCTGCACTGTTGCTATGGCTAACGACACCGCCATTCATTAAATGGGTTCTTATATAAGCGTGCAGCGCACCTGCCGTGCAAGATGACAAGTCGGGTTTGCACCTGATGGCTGTAACAGTTTGCATCCTTAAATAGTGATCATTTTATAGTCATGTGTTGCCATATGGCCAGCAAAGTGCTTACATCCCACAGTACCCCCCTCCCCCCCCTCCCCCTCCCATGCATGTGTGTGTGGACTCAAGTAAAGTTACAGCCTGTAGGCCGGATCGCTCAGCCTGTTGAACATGTTCTGATCATTTCCGCGCTTGGACCTGCTCACAGCTGGAGATGCTGCAGCTTGTTTCTCTCATGGATGTGCAGACGGGCTTCATGCTGTTTGTGTATCTACAGTATCCTGGCGAGCTATATATAGCCCATAACAGAGTTATGGCAACTTGATCCAAATTGTCTTTCACGGCCAAAGTACACTGTGTTTTGCTTCTGCTGGAAGTGAAATATCTCCTAGTTCAGTGCAGCTTTTTCTTTCTAGCCGTAGGTCATCATGCAAGATTTTTTTTCAATTATTTTTATTTTTAAATTGAGTTTTGTTTTTGTATCCTCAGGAAACAATGCAAAAGACATTGTCTCGGATGATGATGGAAACGAAACATTGCGTGAAACGGTTTGATCTTGTCTCAGGCTCATAATAGACCAAACAGCTTCGTTGATAATTTCATACAATACTCGGCCTGTTAACAAACTGTGTAATGTTGTAAGCGTTTGTGTATTCATCGACACACATTGCTCGCGTAAAAGAAGCGACACAGCAGGTTTTTAAGGACGCTTTTTTCCCCCTGATGTGATTTATTATTGTACAATAAATTACTGCCTCACTTGTTTTCTCCAGACCTGATTTGAATGAGGATGCACAGAGAAGCCGTCCTCATCCACATTCTGTTCCAATGCAAATAGAGACAGATTTTGGAGAGCTGCTGACAAAGTGTTTGCTATCTGGTTAGGTGATCTGAGAACTTTGGGGTGAGTTACATGGCGAGCTATGAAAGAATAATGTGATACTGAGAACGTTTCCACATCATGATATAATATTCTAAGACAAGACTGATAGTGAATAACCGTAAGGCACCAGTCAGTCCCCAATAAAAAGCTCGTAGGCTGTGACATTGCTCATATTCATAAATGTTTGTCGTACATCTGAACCTTTGTGTGGTTTGCATACATTTTTTGTAGACGAACATGAATACGTTGATTTTACAGCAGGCTGAACCAGAGCAGGGTATTTAGACATTTACTTCAGTTTGCTAGGTCGATTGCGCACAATGCCGTCTGAACTTGGGTGCGCCAGAAAAGGCCTTGTGAGCATCCAGATCTGGACTCCCGAACAATCTTCATTATTGTTTTTTTTAGAAGTGAGAAGGAAGTGAGAAGGAACAAACAATTATTCCCTCTAAGCAGCACATTTTGTAAACTCTATTATACACAAATGCACAAACAGGCTGTCGCTGGGATTCTGCACATCAACAAACATTATCTTCTTTCTCGTCCTATACTTTTGTAAGTACTGTTGATATGTAGTTGTACAATTTGGATAACATTCAATGTAAACCTTGTCAATTGTATTTGGAACTTGGCTGGTAAAGACCAAATATGTAAACACACAAACTGTGGAAGTAATTTCCCGGCTCATATCTTCTGCAGTGAGTAAAAATCTACTTCTGTTGTATTTTGCTGTCATACAAGGATCATATTTCGGTCCTGATGCTCTCTCAGGGAACAACAGTCAGAACTTGGGCAAACCCACATATGAGCATTTTTTTTGGCATTAATTTGAATAATAATGATTTAAAGCAACACGTCTGATTGGACCGACCTGCCGCCCTCTCTTAACCAGGCTGTGTGTTCAGCTCCTGGCTCTTCCTTCTCTTCCTTACTCACTTCTTTTGCACTTCTTTCATGTAAAAAGACTGGAACATCTCATGTCATGCCTGTTCAGTGAGACCCGTTGCATTAAAAGCCTGTGGTCCGTCGAGATCTGCACAAATATCTGCTTTCCTTTTTTCAGAGGCCTCTCCTGTTGCAGGCCCTTCTTTCTGCTCATCGCCTACTGGTTAGCCTATATTTACTCAGCGCCCGTGACAAGTTTTGTTGCCACAGCAACCTACCACAGCCCCCCCCTCCCCCAAGTTTGCTGATTTCTTTCTTGTGCTTGTGGATTAAATCCCAAACCTGACAACTTTTTTATTTTATTTTATTATAAGTTAAGCATTTGACTAATAAAAGACTGCATTTTTAGATACTCCATCAGCGATCCCTGTGCTCTGAAGTGGATAAGCATTTACAACTATGTTGTGTAAAATGAATCTTTTGCATTACAGTGCATAGATTCTGTCACTTTCTAAATTCTAAAGCATATCCCGTCTTATTTTCCAATACATTCACTCCTGCTAAGGCTGCATAGCCCTTCTACAAGAGAAGTTACCATCTTGTTTATGTGCAACACCTGAATTTAGAGGAAAATGGCTGCATTCTGTCGGTTGATATATAATGGACATCACATGGCCTGGTCTCCCAATATCTGCCACTGAATAATCCATATCTCTCAGCCACTTGCATCAGACCAGCGGAATCTTTATCAAATAGATGATGACCGTCAGTAACCCTGTTATGTTTGCAGACTGACGCATTCCTACAATGCGAGATTCCTGAAAACAGTGCATGTTTGGTAGAGGAGGACAAGTACTGAAGGAACAGGGAAAGGAAAGAAGATCGTTGTGGCAGAACTACAAAAAAAATCAAGACATATTTCAGACTACTGGGTTGATTGTGGTCAATAATCCATGAAAAGGGTTTTCCAGCCTATTACGTTCTTAGCCGTCACACTTGAGTGGTCGGAATAAAAATGGCAAATATGCAGTACATTTTGTTTTATTACTTCTGACTTGGAATCGGTTCCAGCTTCGTCCGACTGGATTCGGCATCTGACGCCGTACAAGTAGTCTATACACAGAGCTTTGGAGTGAGTCTGCCACATCTATGCAAGAAACATTTTCACGCCATCACTGCCATTAACAAAGGCAACCAACAGGGATTGTACCGTGTTTTTCTTTTATCCTTAGATCTTTATGATTCTGACAAAAGTAGGGCTAGGTGGTATGGGTCAAATGTGTTATCACGATAATAGCGTCTTCATTTATCACTTTCCTGCCTATTTGAAAGAGTATCTAGATAATGAGCGTAGCCTGAGGAAATAAGAAGGATCCTTAGTTAAACAAAAGAATACGTTTTAACATAAAAAATGACAAACAGGTTGGCTTAGAATATATTTGGTCATAAACGACAGTTGAACATCATCTAGGTTATGTAAGAATTTTATTTGATGTACAGGTGAGTGAAATCGAGTCTTAAAGTATGATCTTTAAATTTCTTTAAATGAATGAATGAAAGGAACAAGTAGAAGTACATGTAGAATTGCTATTCTTTTGTAGCCATATAACTACTAAAGCTGGAAATCGTCCAAATCCTGTGATTTGTGTTGCTCTTAGGTTAGCTGTCCATGGATCTACCCATGTCACACCTACAGCACAGAGCTTGAATGCTTTCTGGCCCATCTCAGGATCAGCAGATGCAATCCTCCAGCCAAAAGGAAGCCTTCCCAACCAGCTCGGCACATTCCCGTGGAGCCAGGTTTTCAATCAACAGGGAGTATCGCTGCCAGATTTAAATTACCGGTAAATTAAAATGCATGCACTCACAAAGGAAGAGGGTTGGTCTGGCAAGAGAGTGACAGTTATTTGACACATTGTTAATTAGCAAACCTTAGTGTGCCTAGAATTTGTACCAGAAACCCTTCCAGTTAATCTTTCCTGGCACAAGCTCCATTCTTCTACCAAGTGAAATCCAAAAGATAGAGTAGTATTTGCTCAGTACCCAACCAACTGGATAAAATATAAATGATCTGAAAAGATATTTGCTTTGAACATATGTAAAGTATAGATTGTGGGTCAGTTTTAATCATGATTATATTGAGTGGAAACAGCCCCCCTCTCTGCCATTGATTATCTTTGTAATGCATTTTTAATGGTTTTGTATCAAGATTCTGGGTAGACCTACCTGTAGATGATTAACACAAACTGGTCATCCATGCTAATCCATCAAAGGTTTACTGGTAAACCTGACATCACTGTTTGTGGCAGTCCTGTTATGTTAAGAGATACATGAAGTATTCACAAATACTTAATAACAAAGTTGATTTCTAAAAGTTTTCTTCATGGTTTATTTACTTTCTGACTCCATGATAAAGTAAGTTGTGTCGCAGTTTAGAATTCAACGGTGCTTTTCTTAACAGGTATGGCTACCACATTAACTTGCCGCTTCAGCAACACTTCTCTGATCCACGCAATCATTTTCTAATCACTATTTACACTAAAATAATTCCACGCTGCTGAAATTGCACCTGTAACTGAACTTAATGCTACTTAGTGTTAAAGTTGGTATCAAGTGCCATGGCATAAAATTAGTTTTAAGAGTAGGAGAACACAAGCCCAGTATCAGACTGATACTAGTATTAACGCTTGTCTATCCCTGCGTGTGTGCTTGTTTGTGTCCTCTACAAAGAGCCGTTCATCTGATCTACTTAAAACTTGCTGGCACCAACAGGAAGTGCGATGTCCAGCTATGTTCAGTTAGGATTCTCAACATTTGGAGTAAATGGGCTAACAGAACTCTGAGCAACAGTGGGGGCTTCAGGGTTCTGTGTCGTCCCGCATATCCGCACCTGCATCTGCAACCAGCAGTACCACAATGGCAGGTAAAAGGTCCAGTGGTGTTTTGTAAGCACGGCAGCCTGGACATTCTTATCGCAGCTGGACAGCTGCTTTGAGGGAGCACTTGACGTTCAAACACCAGAGGACCTGAGGGCAATGATTTTGCCAATGCACCTCAACTGTTATTTACTTTAAAAAAAACGGAACATATTTCTATTAGTCTCTTCTCTAAGTATAAGGTGAGAAATCTCCTTTTCATGTATACATTTCCGCTCTTAAGAACGGTTTATCTGAATAATTTGCTGGAGTCACACAAAATACAGCGTGGAATTTGGTTCCATTTGGATATGCGTCATGCTCAATGAATAAAATTAGATGGTGACAGCGTTCTGTGCGGTTTCACAGACATGGCTTCAGGCTTCTGTGATCGGCGCTTGTTTGTCCTCATCCTGGTCTGCTATTGTTTTTTCCAAGAACGCTGCAACCAGCAATGAGACCAAGCAAACAGCCCATTCCTCCGGCACATCTAGTAAGGGCTAATAATTGATCAAACTGAGTAAGAGCGCGGCACACCTTGCAAGGCAAGTTTTGAAATAATCCTTTGCCGAGGTATGATTTTCTTTTTTTTGTCAGTCATACATTTTGTGTTAGCCATGGTCTTGTCTTAAGTTAGAGTACAACGCACATTTAATTTATCTGCCTTCTCTCTGGTAGCATTATGACTGGCGCCGTGTGCAAATCCAGTTTATTAAACAGCTGATGGGGGGGGGGGGAGAAAATGGGCTAATCTCTGTGTGCTTTTATGCTCCTGCGTCACACACATTATTCATTTGCCCGTTAACTGTTAACCACTTTGGTCTCAGTGTTTGCTGATGTCGGCCCACAGAGCAGCACTGTGGCATCTGTGTTGTGGACTTGGCTTCGATGTTGTTCTCTTGTTGGCCCTGTTGCTTCTCTGGGTCTATTAATATTAGCTTGTTCTAAAAATACAGGGTGGTGTGTGACCTATTAGGACTAAATAGGAGCACAACTTGTACCGGAGACACCCTGTCATGCCATGGATCCCGACTTTGTCCCTGAATGAGCAAATACCTTTTTAATCAAATGTTTTCCAACCCGTCAGGTTTAACTCAGAACATGGAGCTTTGTTCTCCATTTAGTGTTGACGGAATGTAAGGCTGTGTGCTTGTTTGTGTTGTACTTTGTGTGTATGCGCATATCATTATGACCCGGCCTAGACAAATGAACAATAAAGAGAAACATCACATGTTTTCCATTTTATCGCTCATTTTACTTGGAATAGTATTTCGTAACATCTGGACAAGGTCCAACGGTTAAATTGAATTTGTTTCCCCAAATACCTTGTGACAATTGTTGTTAGGATAGCAGCTGAACATTCTCCTGTTGATCTGTGCTGGGAGCAACAGCAACAGCATGTTGAGTATCTCGCCTAATTCTAATCGAGCTTTGACATGGTATATGTGCTGCAGGGCATCAAAGGAACAATGGCTGCCCTCGTGCAGTTTCTGTTCTATTTCTTGTGTACGTACTGGTCTGTATCAAAAACACAAATCGAGCAACAGACAACCGATTAGCTTTTGTTTTTGTGTTGGTGAGAGAGTGAGTAAATAGGACCCCGGGCGAGTTTACGAGTTACTAAGACGTTCATTGAAGATGGAGACGGAGGACAACATATCTGCAACATATGCTGCTAAACCGTAGTCGAAGGTAGCAGCACCACACATTTGTTTCACCTCCTGAAATGCCATCCACTTCAAAACGAAGAATGCATCAAACTCCGCACGTCCACGTCTCCTCCTGCACCACATAACACGTCAAAGATACCAGAAAATACACAGACGCAAATGACGACCATGCCATCATTTCTTTTTATTTTCTAAAAGCTTGAGTGCAGCAGCCTTGTTTCACATAAAAGGTTCACTGAACTTAACTTCGTTGTGATCCCCCCCCCCCCCCCCATTTTGTTTTGCATGCACGTTTCAAATCCAACAGAATGGTCTGCTTCAATCATTATACTTGTGTCATTTTATGCTTCAAAGTGTTGAATTTAACTTTTATATAGTGATTTTAGAGGAGAAATCAGAATATCGAGATGTATATCGTGTATAAAGCCTACAAATATTGCAATATTGGTTTTAGGCCATATCGTGCAGCTCGTATGCCCAGGGTTTGCAAGTTAGAGACTCCTGCTGTCATGTTATTCAATGTTAAAACTGATCAACTTTCTCGTTGGTTTGAAACCCTCGCATCCAAAAATTTGGAGTATGCGTTTTAAGAGTCTGTTAGCCACTGCATTGCATCAACTTTTCCTCTAACAATGGCGGCATACAGCATTCCAGAAATCGTTCATATAGTTGCATGATGTGATTGGACAACTGTCATTAGCTTTGCCTCAGTCGACTGGTTTAGTGTTATCAGTCTGCGGACCCTTCTCTTCTATTTCACAATTTGACTCTGAAACAGTAACCATAACAATAGCAATTCAACAGCACAATAATTTGTCAAAGCATAACTTCTTTACTGTCTCGCTTTACTTCATTTTAGGTCTTCTTAATTGGGTTTTATGTAGTCATCCATCAGTTATTTTTGTTGCTTAAAGTTAAAGTTGATACAAAATTCACTTCGTATTTTGTACCTGCAGGATAAGAATGAGGAAAATACTGTAACTCATTGTCATTGATAATTTCTCATCTTAATACAACAGATACTGTTCAGTTGATTGTATACACACAATTCTTATTTGATTCAGCAAAGGCCATGACATGATCCTCATCAGTCAGCCAAATGTCATATTGTAAGGCTTTGAGTTGACAACAGGCAGCCAGTGAATCTGGATGAGGTGTTATACTGTATTTGTTGGGAAAAGAGGCGTCAGTGATTTAAGGAAATAAATTTAATCTAAGATCATATGAAAAAAAAATGCTATAGGGCTTATGATAAAACAGTCCCAAATCAAAAGTACTTCTCTCAAACAGAGTTCCTTGAAATGTATTTTAGAAATCGATGGCCAAGACACAAAACCTCCTTTCTGCAAAATCCTCTTTTTTGAGAAAAAAATATGTTGTTTTCTTGCAGAATGCTATTATTTAAGGATACTTAATGCACAATCCACTGATCTTAGACTTTATTACTGTATCATGTGTAAACAATACCGACTCAGTATTGGTGCCTTGCAAAGTGCGCAGAGAAGTTTTTCCGGATCATTTTGCAGATAGGAGGTTTTGCGTTTCGGCCATCGAAATGCACTTGGTGAGATTCTGTAGAGTGGCCCGATGACTGGCATGGAGAATATGGCACGCATACCTCAGTGCAATCTGTCCAAGAAAGGAATCTCAAATGTGCTGGGGGGGGCAGAGCACCTCTCCAGTCTACAAGAGAATCAAGGAGACTGGTATCTGCAGGAGGAAGCCCTCTATATGGACTCATTCCCTTAGTCTTGGAACAATCCGGCAAAATGTTCTCCTTGATGAGCGCTACAACCACAACAATGCAGTGGGAATTCGGTGCTGCTTGTCTTTCTGTCCTGTCAACGAGATCCTCGTTAATTTATCCCTTAAACTAGAAAAATATTTCCTGGAGAGAAACATAAAAAAATGAGCCAGCTCTGACTGTATTGATTCAAAGGTTATCCCATAAAAAGCAACCAGCATTTACATATGAATGTTCCATTTCTGCGCTTTGTTAGTGCTAAATAGGCTTAATAGGCTAAAACCTACTTTCTGTTAGTGACTCAATGTGACCCAAAAAGAAATCATGAATAATATTTCAATAATTTTGATATTACTGTAGTTTTTGCATAAAGCCCATTATTTCTTGAGAATAATGTATTTCTTCATGTACAAGCAATATTTTCAAAAGAGGCTTATTTTTCGGGTGTAATTAAGGCATGACACAAAAACATGTGGATCAATAGGCCATCAAACTGCTGTCATGGCGAAGTAATATTTTCTTGGACCCTGTCGTATCCCAGGAAACTGTGATGAAGGTAATTCTTACAGTAAATCCATTTTCCACAACTGCTATGATGACATAATAGTAGCATAATAACTTCCTACTCATTCAAAGTGAGAATTAGTTTATCCACCCAGATCCATTTTCGTGGCCTTTCTTTGCCTTTATTTAGTCAGTTTTTCTGTATTTTTTTTCTCAGCATATATGATCCAGTTCTTGTAGAGATATATATAAATATATATTGCTTTTTACAATTTTAATCCAATTATGGGGATAATCTGCAAAACATTCTAATGAAACAATTACTTGTAGTCTCCTGTTTGCAATGCACTGAAGCAGTTTTTATTTTCTTCAAGTGTCGAAGACTAACAGACAACAATCCATACTAAACAATCTTAATGAACCATTTCTGTGAACTGCTGCAATTATTTTCAGATTGGTGTATTTTAGCCACAAAGATCACTCCAAAGCCTTTGAAATAAATCTTTTAAAGTTGCTGTAATGCTCCTTGTGGCCTAATTATAGGCTCCTTACCCATGGCAAGGCTTGGGTCTACTGGTAATGCGAGGCCTGACTCCAAGTTTACAAAATGCTTCAGTAAGACACAATATTTACATTTACTATAATCACCTGTAGCTGTGCTACAGTACAAACTGACCTTAATAAAACTTCCTCAGGCTTTTCTTTGGTGTCTAGAGCAGGAATGACTGGGAGGCCCTGGGATATCTACTATGCTGGTGCTCTATCTTTCCTTAACTGTCCACTTGAAGGTTGGCGTCTCACCATGATTAGTCTGCCTCCACTTGGTATTGCACAAAGCAAGCGAGTCACACTTTGTCAACAGGAGTGACGACTGACTGTCTCTGTTTTAGTTAATGAGTGATTGAGTCCTCGGCCGGTGAACAAAGGCTTCGCTCTGTCCTGAACTCAGGCTGTTAGTTAATGACTACTTACAGCATTGTGTTTATCGTTACCTGTCAAGGTGAGTGAGCGATATGTACAGAAGTTTCTGTTGGTGCGGAACAGCTGACCTGACTGACGTCGTCGCTCTCGCTGGTACGATGGCGTCATAGGCCCAAAGTGGAAACATGGAAGTGTTGTCGGCGTTATGTGTGTCAGATCTCTTGTCTAGATGCTTTTGAACGAGCTTCGATGGCTCCTTTGACCAGCTATTGTTCGCCAGTAACCGGTGTGGAAGGGTCTTGTTGAGACTTGCAAATACTAAAGAACCGTTTGCTGCTCTGCTCTTGCCATAGTTTTGGGCGGGTAAATACTGTCTCTTTCAAAGACTGTAGATAATATAGACTTCGACACACGCACACCTTGCTTGCAAAGTTTATACAGTAATCAAATGCTTGGGTTTATGGACACAGGCAGGTGGCCGTGTCAAGAGGGCATCAGCTTGCAGCTATGGACTTAAGTGATGGAATGAAGGCTCAAGAACTGGAAAGTGTCCGTCATTCTTAATGTTGAGCTTGAATCCGATTCAGTCGCGAGTCTCACTTGTAAAGATGCAAACCCAACCGAAGTGATGCTGCCAAACCGTTGAGGTTTGGTGCTGCGACTAAGTAGACTTTGTCCAAACTGCACAAAATAATTTAATGAGTTTTTGTTAATCCCTAAAGTCAAAGTGTGAAAATGATTCTCTGAGTGAAGAGGGAAGCAGGTATTGCTACAGACAGTGTTGTGGAATGTGTGGTGGGGCTTTTGCGGTTTGCACAGTGTTTGGTGGGGGAGGGACTAAAACATTGTTGAGCTGCCTCTAATCCCTCCCTGAACTGAGTCAGTGTTTGCTCTCTCTTTCCCTTAAAGGAACACTTACCTCACTTTCTATTTGCCCTGGGTTTCTCAATTGTTACTATACTACTACTATACCCACTCTATTTTTTGGGGGGGGCTTTCATCTACAAATGAAGTTGTTGACCCAAAACTAGCACTAACAGTTTTCACTGTAGAGGTTGCTATCTGACTCCACTGACAGAATTGTTCTCTTGGTGTTCCCCAGGTCTCAGTGACGTGTCCTGAAGGGCAGATGACAGATTATCACTTGAGCATTTGGTTGAGATGAGGTGAGTCGACTACACACTACAAAAACTAGCTTTAAATATCTGACCTGAATGTATTACTAATCATCTCCACTGCACAAGCTCAGTGTGAGTATTTCTTATTTATTTTTTTACTATTGAATAAGCTAAGATGTTTTTTGTGAAATTTTAAACATGCTTCTAATTAGCCCGCATCTCCAAATTGGTGTTTAGGCAATGTTAGGATTGTATCGCTCCGAAATCAAGAGGAATTCTCTGAATTTGTTTTTCAACTCTTGGCCCGTCAACATTTTATCTGAATCACTAATGAGCAGTATTTTTCTCTTCTCCCCTCAGTGTCGCTTGCCAGCAATGTGAGCTCTACTGACGAACAGTCACAGCTATTTTTCCTGCCAGACCTCCAGCAATCAATCAAATGCTCCAGGACAAGAAACTGGCCAATCATGGCAAGCAGGTTACCAGTGACAGCCGATCCCTAATACCCAGCATAAACCAGCAGCAGCAGGGAGCTGCTGGTCACCTTGGTTCAAAGGCTGCGGGTGCCAGGAACTATGGAGTCAAAACCAACCAGATATCCCCTGGCAACTCCGGGATGAAGGCTGTCAACCAATCAGCGAGCAGTGTTGGCGGGATGCTGAAAAACATATCCAAGCGGGAGCGAAGCCTTTCCACTGACTCTGCTGAATCAAGAAATGCCATTCCTGCAGCTCTGGAGACCGATACCAAAGGAGGTAAGGCCAGCATTCACATAGGACATTGTGCCAGCGTATGGGACATGGATGGCATGTCTCTGTTCGAAGTTGCAGAAGTTCACTTCCTTTAACTTCCTATCAGCAAAATCTTAACCCGAAATACAAGATTACCGTACATGCATTCGCCTCCTCCACAGCAGGAAATGAATGTAAGGACACGGGACAGAAAAATGTGCAATGCCCTGACCTTTCACTGATGCATTAGAATTTCCCACTGACTTCTGATAATGTGCTTCATGCCTGTTCTGCGTCGACATGAGTCACACAAAAACATGTCACAACATTATTCAAAAGGAGTAGATGTGGGGGGGGGGAAGAAAGAGACTGAAAGACCCTTTTAGTGTTGCCTTTTAACATGTCCGTTTATATATTTCAAAGCATGTGATGCGCGTTTAATTTCTGTTGAATGTTTTAGAAGGTCACATAAGCATTTCACTGCAGACGGCATAATCTGATTTTTGCGAGGCATCAGAGCTTGCAGTACATGATTTAAACCTCTCCTTAAAACAGACACACACACACACACACACTCCATCGGCCTCTTTTTCTCATTTCCTCTGTTTGTATTTATGTACCCAACGTGCATTCAAATGTAACACAATTCTCCCATCTCACCTTTTCAAATCTCTCCAATACCAGACAAACAAAACCTTGACAGTGACAATTAGGTTCAAGACGGTGTCAGATTTGGCGCAGTTGTTGACGTCACGCTAAGATAAACCAGCTACTAACAAAATATTCTCCGAAGAGGAGGAAGGAAATCTTGTACCACGAAGTCAATAAGATGTTGGGCAATGAACCTGGAAACACTTCACTGATTTGCTTGTAGAGCTTCGGTATGGGCCTGTAATCGGGTATATTCTGGGAACGCTTTTGCTTCTTGTCCATTTGGAGATTAAGTCTATGCATTTTCCATCAGAAGAGGTTTCTGCCTCTTCCACTGCAGGTGGAACTTGTGCATTCAACAATCCCAAATTGCACGATGTATGCCTGCCAAGCGCTTCTCCAAACAGTCCTTATGCAGACATGACTTACACGAATGATTTGAAAATGGTTCAATATTTCATTTTTACTTGTAGATCTTTTTAATAATCAAATCAGCTGATAGCTAAGAATGTTCATTTTTGCATTGATTATCATGCTGATAATTTACTGGTTTGTTACAGAGGTGGGGAACTCCAGTCACCTGCTTTGTCTCGATTATGACTCCACTAGCCACTTTGAGAACTTCAGACTTGCTTAATAGAATAAGATTTGACCTGACGTCTACATTGCATTCATGATTTGAGACTTGACTTGGATTTTAGACAAATGACTTGACAAGTTGATTTCATGCACAGAGCTAGAACACCAGTACATTCACGTCTGACCCGAGAAAATAGTGGTGAGTCTTGTTTAGCGCATTATTTACAATTGTATCTGGGAATGGACAGAAGTAAATATCATTGGCCTTTGAAGGGGCAAGTCAAAGGAGAGTTCTCATCAAAGTATTGTGTGTGTATTATTCTGTAGAGGGTGTCATGCGCAGTAAACGACGCTGTGTTCTGGAAAAGAAACAGCCGTACAGTGGAGATGAGTGGTGCTCGGGACCTGATACAGAGGAAGATGAAGACAAGTTGCACACTGCAGCCCACCGTGAGTCTGCCACCTCCAGAGAGGGGCAAACACATCGACAGTTGCTGTTGTCTGAATGAGGCCATTTGATGTGAAGGCCACATATCAATTGCATTTTTTCTGAAAACAACAGGTTAAAGCTATAAATTATTGATTGGTGTTTTCAGATCCTTCACACAGCAGTCCTACACAATTCCTTCCCCTGATGTGATTAAACATGGCTTTGGCTTTTAGCTCCATCTAGTGTCTGATATTGTATCATTAAAGGTGTGCTGATGGTAAAACGTTAGTCCAGCATACCACCAAAATTAAAACCTGTGCTCTATCGATAGGTCCTGTCGGGGTTCTTACGGAATGCCTGTCTGCAGCCCCCATGTCTCAGTCTGGGGGTCCTGCAATAGGATGTGGAATGGGACCAGGTCTAAAAACAGAAGCACCTCAGCCATCACAGCAAGTATATTATGTCTTCACAACCAACCTTGCCAACAGGTGAGAACAAATTGTAGACCTCACAGATGTGTGATTATATACATGAGAATCATCTTGAGTTTATTTACAAAATCATCAAAACGTACAGTTCACCACTAAATTATGTTGACGAGATTTTGATATTATTGTTTGGCAGTGCTGCAGAGGCAGTAATGAAAGGACAGACTGATTCCATCCTTCTGTTTCACCAGCAAAACATCCCGTGCTCCAAGCTGGGCCAGGTAAGGAATCTAGAGCTCACCTGTAAATTGAACAAAATGTCCAAGTTTGCATGAATGAACAAATACATTTTACTTTCTAACATGTATAAAAATATGTAACTATTTGTACATACAAAAGAAAAATACTGATAAAATAATAAAAGACAAAAACACCGCACATAGTTTGAAAAAGGAGTAGAAAGAAGTGGAACACTTTTTAATTCCTACCCCTTTCTAACTATTGGTCAGTTTGTAGCAAAATATTCAACATAAATACTCATATTAATAAACCATATATACTCCTCATCATGCACAGTTAACACACTTCCTCTTCCATATACTTGTTTAGAAATATCCTTTGTACCTTTTTTTTTTAAACCGATATATGTTTGTACTTTTTCTTTCTGTCTTCAGACTATTCCACAAAGTCACCCCACAGCTAAACATGCACAAGCTTCTCATATTTGTTTGAACCTTTGGTATTTTTAAGTTTAGGTTTTGTTAAACATGTAAAATATAAGTATGAAGAACCTGTTTCCAGCACATTAAATTGACTCAATGATTCTCAGATAGTAGCATTTTTTTTTTGTTTTGACAGATAACGCATATATAAATATACTATAGAATATAATAAAAATAAATTTGAAACCAATAGTTCCTATTGGTATTTCAAATTACAATAATCTGTTGTTGAATTTAAATACCATTTTAATGGCTAGAAAATATTTCTGTATCTCCTGTTTCTGCCACAGAACCACCCATCAAGGAAACTTCCAAATTTATCTGAAAAGGTAAATCTAAGTGGTTCTCCACCTGCAGCCACGCCCAAATCCCAAAGTGGAACTCCACGGCCAGCCTCGGTAGGAGTTGGAGGCTCGTTGCATCCTGTAGGGACACCTTCATCAGTTGGACACTCTGATAATGAATCCTCTCAGACAAGACCTGGCGTAGCCACCAGCAATAACGGCACCATTGCCCATAGGTCGGAGGAAGGGAATGCAGCCACGTGTGCAGACTTAGTTGCAGGAACTGGAGATTCAGAGGGCGCGGGAGCTCTGATTCATCCGGCTTCAGCGCCATCTCCCACAGGGAGTCCCTCGATCCTATCGGCACACCTCCAAAGTGAAACTGGTCAAATAAATGGCCCAGAGTGTCCTGACGGTCTTTCCAAAGAGCAGCTGGAGCACAGAGAGCGCTCTTTGCAGACATTGAGAGATATAGAGCGGCTGCTTCTGCGAAGTGGCCCAAATGGAGGCCTCGGAAACACAAGAGGTTCCAATAGCACTGCTGGTAATAACTCATCCAACCTCAATAGCAACACAGATAGAAGTGCTATTCTAGAGGACAGTGATGATGGTCCTAATAATTCTAGAAACTGCAGTAGTGGTAATATGCTGTCATCAGCCTTACCTGGGATAGCAGGGATGAAGAGATATGAGGAACCCCTCCAGTCAGTTATTACTCATGCTCAGTCTCTTCATCCTCCATCTCTTGGTGGACCTACCCTTGACAGCCCACAAAGGGATTCCCACCAGTACTTACCACAACACCCCCATCACCAAATATCTTCCCCTGGGGTTGACATGGGTCAATTACTGGGACCGGAAGGTTTGACGGCAGATCAAATAGCATGGAGAAAACTTCAAGAGGAATACTACCTAGAGAAAAGACGGCAACAGGAAATTCAACCGCACACAAATCCCCAGCACCTGAGAATGATGAGCGAGATGGGAATGCATGGAAGTCCTATGATTATGCGAGGACCACCTCCTCCCTACCACAGCAAGCCTGGTGATCAGCAGTGGGGTCCTGGCAATATGATGGGAGGTGGAATGGGTGGAAATGCACGGATGATAGACATGCACCTTGAAGGCCCTCGTGGCCCAAGGTTTCTGGGACAGATGCAGAGAGGTGCTTTTCCTGGTATGTCGGGGGGTGTTTTAACAGTAGATGGTCTGGGACCCCAAAGGCCCAACAGGCCAGGGATGATATGGCTAGATGATATGCCAAATCAAATTGGTGGTGGAGGTCCCTTTCATGGCTGCTATCCTGGTGGACCTCTACAAAACCTGCAAGAAGACCCAGAGTTTCATATAATGGAGAAATTGCAAATGCAGCGCCTTTCCGCGTTTGAACTTGACAGGTTAGCTAAACAGCAGCAACAAGAAAGGATTATGGATAGTCCTGGGGCCCCAGATTTAACCAGTTTAGGAATGGGTCATGGTCCACCTCCCTCTCGAGCTTTTCCTATGGATTTTCGTGGCTCACGCGAGATGATTGAGTCTCCTGGACGGGGTCCTCAGATGAGAGACTTGGTAAATTCTCCTTTGGGGATTCTCGCTATGAAAATGAACCCACAGATGAATGTTCAGCAGCAACAGCAGATGATGTTATCTCAAAAGCTTAGAGGAGGTCCTGCAGGAGGGGGCCCTTTGTGTGATATGTTTAGTCCTGGAGCGATATCACGAATCAAGGCCGCAGAGAATGTAAGGGGAGGAAATAAGGGAATGATCCCAGGACCCGATGTCCTCTTCCAGTTTTCCAGTCAAGGTCCCTTCTCTGGAGGACAGGTGGAAGGGCCCTATTATCAACAACCTGACCATGAGATGTTTGGGCCTGACCAGCAAGATCTTAGTCAAGTGAGAGCTTTATCTCGGCTAAGTCACATGCCTATGACTGGAGGCTTCAGGGACGCAGACCTCAGTCCTAGGCACCCCTCTGACCTATCAATTAATGTCAACCCACTGACCTCTCCAGTGCCACCTCCTCTTCGGCTCAAATCTCCATGCCTCAACCAAGAGCCATCTCCTCTTCTACCATCCCCCTCTGCTCCAGGACTGAAGTCACCGTCACAAATCTCCTCTGCTGGGCATCACCCCCCTCTTCCCCCTGGTGCTGGGACGCCTTCCTCTTCTTCCATGAAGTCTCCCCAGGTACTGGGATCTGCCAACCTTGTTTTGCACTCTCCATCTGCTTCTCCAGGACACCTCAAGTCCCCAGGCATGGGTGCACGCTCTCCAGGGTGGGCTTCTCCCAAAACAGCCCTTCAAAGTCCTGGTGGTCCACCCAATGGAAAGCTGATGGGCAATGGAAGAAGTAGTTCCACTGAGACGGGTACATTCATATCATACAATTATGGCTCATCTTTAATGTTCCTTGAAATGACTTGGCATTAATAATATTTATGTTCTTTTCAGGCCAATCTCTTCCTCCCAGGAGTTCCAACTCTACTCCTATTAGCCAACCTGGATCTATGAATCCTAGTATGCCCTTTGCATCTTCGCCTAGTGCCCTTCCACCCCAGAATCCTTTATCCCTTATTATGTCTCAGATGTCCAAGTATGCCATGCCCAGTTCTACGCCCCTCTACCACGATGCAATCAAAACAATTGCCACTTCTGATGATGAGATGATGCCAGATCGACCTCTTCTAGCTGGTGTCAGCATTGGAGGTAGGAAAACAGAAACGCATTGTTAGACAGAAAAAAGAGCTTTTACAATTTGGTAGTATGTCGACAGGAAGCAGCAGAGTCATCCTGGTCCAGTATATCAATTGTAGATTTTTCTCAACCTTAACTCTATGACTTCAATGATATATATTTTTTTAAATACCTCCAGTTCATATTTGCGTTTTCACATGTTGGTCATGCTTTGTCACCAGGAAACATGGGAAACCCCCACACCCCCAATGGGCCCCACAGTGATCCTCAAAGTCCCATGGGTATTCTAAGCCAAGGCCAGCAGCACTTGCCTCACGAGGCCCCCGGACCTTTGCTTTCTTCTCCAAACAACATTTGCATGTCTGCCATGAATGCTGCCATGATGGGAGGATGCCCGCCTGAGGGAATAGGGCAATGCAATGTTTCCCCAGTATCTCAGAACCAGATGGCAGGATTTCCTCGCATCCAGCACCCACCACATGGGCCCATGCACTCTCCTGTTGGTGAAATGTTGCAGAATTTCTCTCAGCCTAATGAGAATATTCTTTCACCACAGCAGTTGCTTCGGTTTAGTAAAGGTCCTCCCCACCAACGCCCTTCCCATCCCTCAAACTCATTTGCCTCTTTGCCTATTGGGGATGGCCCAGATCTTCGCGATGTCATACGACACACTCACACAGGGATCCCTGAGTTTGATTTGTCCCGTATCATTCCCTCTGATAAGCCCAGCAGCACTCTTCAGTATTTTCCAAAGAGTGAGCCGCATCAAAATCCACATCAGGGTCCATCCCAGCAACCAACTCCACAGCAGCTCCTCAAACAACTGCCTTTGTCTGGCCCTCCACAGAGTAGTGGGACTTCAGCCAACACCCACTTGGCATATTTACAGAATATGATGGCTGAACAGCAGCTGTCACCTCACCCCACCCACGGTGTAATACGCCAAAGTGTGGGCATTCCTCCTGGGGGCTCGAGGGCTATGGTTTCTGGTGGAGGTATGGGTTCCATGTGCCCTCCAGGACATGTGATGACAAGGACAGGCATGATGCCTCAGCAGCAATTCCAGCAACAGCAAGCAATGATGGCCAACAGCCTTCTTCACCATCCTACTAATCAGTATCCTGGCATGATGCCCTCACAGCAGCACCCACACAATTTGATGGCACAACAGAACATGATGATGATGCAGGCAAAGCAGCGAAGTATGTCTGGGGATCCTTTTGGCCCCCAGGGTCCTCTCATCTCCCCTCAGGGTCCCATGATGACCCCTTCTCACCCAGAGTCTGGTATGATGGGACGCCAGTCTCTCAGACAAGGTGGAATGTCTCTGGACAGCCCCATTGGATATGGGTCTGGCGGTATGGCCAATATGCCATTCTGATCCAGCCTCCATAAACTGTAAAATGAAACCCATTTTCAGTAGGTTACATTGTGTTCAACGTTCTTTCTTTAATGTTCTTCAGACGGTTATTTGAAAAGAGCAACTGTAAAAATAAATCGGCAACAATTTTAGATTACAAATGATGCAAAGTATTGATTATTTAAAAGCACTGTAATATGGTTCAATATCTGAAGCCATTTTCTGAAATTCTGTATAAAATGTATATTTGAAAGATGTTTTGATATTTTGTTTGAATGTTTTAATATAATTTTTTCCACATCAAATATTTGTTCATATACAGTATATAAACGTATAATGTTAAAAATATATATATAAAAATAATACTGCATATACCATGCAGTAGTGTTTGTTTGCAGTCGTCCTGCTTAAATGTGCTTTAATATAAGTCTGAAAATATAACATTGATCTCTAATAATGTAATGTGTTTTTGGCTGTTGTGTCATCAATTATTGTTTAAGAACATTAGTACCAGTGTTGCTTTGTCCGTCCATCTGTTAGCAAGATGACTCCAAAAGTGCTTGATGAATCTTGATTACATTTTCCAGAAATGTTGGAAATGTTACCAGAAACTGATGATTCACTGATCACATTTTGGTGATGATTCAGAAAAGATCCTGGATTATGGATCACTTTGAAATCTTCGGTAACATTGCAGTCAATGGAGCTTCAAAATTTGTTTCTCAATATCTCAGTTGATTATTGACTGATGTTTATGGAATTTGACAGTCATGTAGGGAGGGGGGGGGGGGGGATCTCTGTCACCACCGGGTCGGATCCAGAATAGTCAGTAAAAATATTTAATTTTAACATTGAAAACTCCATTTACAGATTCACAAATCGGTTAAAAATACACATCAATGCCGATTCACTTTCACTTTTCATGGTTGGTGTATAAAGATACCAAGAACAATTTAGAACCTTTTGGTGATGATCCAGTCAGATCAGCATGCAAGTCTAATTGAGGGGAATGAGCTGCCCGGGGTGCGTTTTTAGTTCACCATATAATCAGGATTGGGTAACCTTCTGAGTCCCTCAAACCCCACCTTCTCCGGTTGTGTTGAGCTATGATCAAAAGAACAAAATGCAGTTGGACAGGGCAGCTTCCAGTTAGGAATATGCATGCAAGTTGCATTTCCGAGGTGGGGCGCCTTGCTGTCATGGATATGGCCCTGGGTGAACAATGAATGATTCACAGATCTGGTTAATTACATTTAGATCTGCTAAGACACTTTATCCAGAACAAGTGTGTGTAAAAGTAATTTGAATTGATGTTCTGGTGCTTAACATAAATCTAAGCATAAAAATGTAAAACTAAAGGAGAAATATCCTAAAGCACACAGAGTAATTGTGCAAATATTTTGTTGTACAGTATAGCAATGCGCATTTATGTGAGGATGTGCAAATAGATGATTAATGGAATCTGAGAGACTCGGAGATGTTTGGGGGGGCTTTGAGGGACGGCTGAATGGACGATGCCTGCACGGAGCGGTCTGCCTTTGCCCCTGGCAGCGGCAGTGGCATCCAAGAAGGCGAGGATGGAGGCGGAGACGCGCGTCGTCGCTGACCGTGGAAGGTTTAATATGTTGTGACGGAAGAATTTCGTGCTTTTCTTAGGCAGTTATGTTAAAAATGATTAAGCGTTGTTAGGGTGAAAGAAGCAATTTCAAGATGCCACTATAATTGTAATAAATAAATAAAAATCACCGTTCGTTTCTAGGAGCTAAATAGTCAATCGATTGTGAAAATAATCGGCACATTCGTTGATAATTAGAATGTTGATATAACACGCCACTATAGCTATTCGGAATCACTTTTTTTTAAATTAAGTGATACATTCATCATTTAATTTTAATAATAATTTGGACCGAACACTGAAAGTAAACCCTTGATTTGAACTGAAAACAGCTGATTCGACGTGGAGGCGGGTTTAAATACGAGCGGACGCCATCTTGATCGGCTGGTTGACGAGACTTTTTCGTAGTCAGCTCAGATTGAGTAACGCTATACTTTACACTGCACAGAGAATCGGTTTTAACTACTCAAAGGTAAATTTCTACGCATCTAATTTGTTTCTATTTAGCGCTAGCCTCTATTGGTAACCAGAGGCGTCATTGTTTTGTGGTGACTTCTTTAATAGCGAGAACTCTTATCTCGCCACCGCTAGCCATTTTATGTTAGCTTGCTAGTAGCCCAGTCTCGGTAACCCCTTCGACTGAGGAAATGCTAGCTAGTGAACGGTTTTTTTTATATATGTAGGTTTGTTTGGGGGTAAACTAACAGTGAGTTGGGTTAATTACTTTAATAATGGGTGTTGATCAGGGTAAATGATACAGAATCCCGTAGTACAACGGTGATTACTGAAACAGCACAACAGAAGCATAAAGCTAAACGCGTATGTGCTAGTGAGGCAGATGTCAGTGGCTAACAGTGGGTAAGCTATCTTCGTTCCCTTTGGGATGTTCGATCAAAGTGTTAAAAAATGCCAACACGCTATCTTGTATTTGTTTCTGGTTTTTTACGCAAGACGTCTGAACGTGTAAAATCTGGAAATTCGACGAGTTGGGCACATATTGACGTTTTCCGCTGTTAGCAAGGGCCAAACAACTAACTTGTCACCCGCTGCTATGTCTGCTAACTTTTGACGCGAGGCCAGTTGTCTGTCGTCAACGCATTAAATATCGATTCCGTGGGACTCGCTGCCTCTACAAGTCAACATTTTTGGTTTTTTTTGCTGTGCATTGCCATTAAATTGTTAGTTTTTGTGCGGGACGCTGCTTCTAACCTTGTGTTTAGTGTTTTTCAGGGTTGGATACACGGAGAAAAGGACGCGGCGCGCAGGTTATGCTGCACAAGGTGGCAGCGTAGACGGTCGGCCAATACTGGAAAACGGCTTCCTTGTGTGTGGGTTTCCAAATAACAATGGTAGCTTGTATCTACAAGCACTAAATTACTAAAGAATTCAATGCTCCCAAGTCTCCTGGAAAAAAATATAGGAGCTTGTTCCTCTTTGTTTTCTTCTTTCGATATTTTACTCTGATGAGTTTTGCTTATGCAAGAGATTTGGATAATTATTTAGTCTCAAGAGGAAAGGACAATCTTGGGTTTTGAGTGGTCCCAAAGGGTTGGGCTCTCTCCTATTAGAGGCTTTATTGCTCCTAGAGCAGAAAGCTCAAGCGAACTAAACATGAGTACAGCCAGGACGGAGAACCCAGTTATTTTGGGCTTGTCCAACCAGAATGGACAACTGAGAGGTTCCGTGAAGCCCGCCGGACCCCCGGGTGGCGGCGGCGGAGGTTCCCAACATCAGCTTAACCAGATGAAGAGCGCAATCAACAATGGCAGTTCCCAGTCGGCTCCAACAACCAACGCTGTCGTCAAGTAATTAATGATTCTAGGAATGCATGAATTGGGACTTGATGTCTTTTGTGTAATGGCACAATTATTTGTGATGATTTTTGCTCTCGTGGTATTTCCTGACATTATTTCACAGGCCTGGAGATGACTGGAAGAAAAATTTGAAATTGCCACCAAAAGACATGAGGATGAAAACTTCGGTTGGTACAATATATTTTGAGCTGAAACTTCCCGAGTTTTGAAATGGAAAAATGAAGTTTAATATTTCTTTTCATCAATCTTTAGATATATTTGCTCATGCTCCAGTAGCTGCGCTAACAGTATAATTGAATTGATGCCATACTTGCTCGTGATTATATGTGTATTGACATGTCATAAAAATGCTCTTTTAAAAACATAACACAATATTAACCTTCACTGAAGCCTTCAGGGATACAGTTGCGTGACCTGGAGCCAATCATTCTCAATTAGATTGTAGAAAAACATTATTTTCCGTATCTCATACAAATTTAGCTTTATTTGCGAACGCTACCTTTTGATCAACCCTAACCCATTCCAGTCGGATGTAATCCATACATTCAACCAGATCTTTAAGTCATTGTGTTTTCTTACAGGATGTGACTGCAACAAAGGGCAATGAGTTTGAAGATTACTGCCTAAAGAGGGAGCTGCTCATGGGAATATTTGAGATGGGCTGGGAAAAGCCATCTCCAATCCAGGTACATTCTGACATAACTTTATTTCAGCTGAAATGTATACCAGCGATATTCTATGAATTTGCATACTGTAACCGTATGTAAAATACAGAAATGTCACTAATATTACTTATAAACCGAAATACAAGTCGACGCCTTCCACAATTTGTTTTATCTTAACTTAAAGAACTTAATTGCATTATTTGATAATGAACACATTTCATATAAGAATGAGACTCTTTATTGTCGTGATACAACAGAATTGTGAGGTTAGAAAGGCGTGTGAGTCCTGAGCTGCTGCAAGTGGAGCCACAATAAACAAATGTAATGTTCCTAACAAGTATGATAAAAATATTTTCTGTCTGAACTCAGCAACCCTTGATTCTTTTAAAGCACCCAGTGTAGACCCCCAAAAAGAATAATTGCACGGTGGGGTAGTGGTTTGCACGGTAGCCTCACAGCAGGAAGATACCGGGTTTGAATCCTATCTGAGGAGTTTGTATGCTCTCCATGTGTCCGTGTGGGTTTTCTCCAGGTTCTACGGTTTCCTCCAAAAACATGCAATTTGTCTGCGATTTGCCAAATATAGTGAATGTCCAACTTTTGTTGTCTACCATGAGGGAGTACATTTTCTTTGTCCTTGGTTTACTTGATGTCTCCTTTCCTCCCCAAGCACATCAATGGGTACCCACTACCTGGTTGCTGATTCACCAGTTGTCTCGCCATCGGCCAGTTGGTTTGATATACAAACCAGGAACGCTTAACAAGATAAATAAATACATTTTATTTGTAATGCACTTTACATTTGAAACAAATCTTGAAGTGCTACATTAAAGGAGAAAATACTAAAATAATTGTTGGAAAACAGGGCAGAGAAATTATTACATTCCAATCAGCAGTCACCTACACAAAGCTAAAAAAATAAAAAATAAAAGTTTTAAAGTCCCATTAGGCAATTCCTTGTTAAAAAGAAATGTCTTTAGTCCACTTTGCATCCATTGACTGTGGTGCGTTCAGGGAGGGCATTCCACAGCCGTCTCCCATAGTGCAGGTTTTGCCTTTGAGTGAGTTGGGAGTTTCCAGAGTGGGAGGAAGACGGTGGTTCAATGAGCTTTAGATAGGAGTTGCCGTTGCCGTGGATGCGCTGATGGGTGAGGAGGCAGACCTTGTACTCGATCCTGCAGGAGACGGGAAGCCAGTGTGATACGCTCATATTTCCGCACTCATCAGCAGCACTGTTCTGGATGTATTGGAGCTTCTGGATGCTCTTGCTAGGGATCCCAATAAGAAGTGCATTGCTGTCGTCGAGCCCAGAGGAGACAGAAATAATTATTTTGAGAAGCCTGTGACCAGGTTTAGTGTTTAGACGTGAGTTTCAGTTTCACTCTTTTTTTTTTGTTCAGGAGGAAAGCATTCCCATTGCCCTGTCAGGAAGGGATATCTTGGCCAGAGCCAAGAATGGCACGGGAAAGAGTGGAGCTTACCTCATTCCCTTACTTGAACGCATTGACCTGAAGAGGGACCACGTACAAGGTAAGCATTTTCTGCCGTTTACTGGGAGTCAAGTAAAAGTGGAGGTGACACGTTTCTCACCTTATCAGTCGTTCTTCCGGAGGATTGGAATGTTGTGGCACTATAGACATTACAAAATGTGAATAAAATCAAAGTTGAATGGGAACGAGGGGCAGCAAGAGTTATTAAT
>NW_027180668.1:0-50000 GCF_040956055.1 Brachionichthys hirsutus | reverse complement strand
CTCCAGGCCGTCCTGTTGTGCTCCGTGCTGCTGTGAATCTGGTGTTCAGGGATAACTCTTGGAGAGGGGGGAGAACAACAAGCACAGAAATCCACTGCACTTTCTCCTCAGAACACTATTTCCTCACTTTTTTGTCTGTCCATCTTGTTGGTTCCATGTTTCACAGGCCTTAATGGTGCAAAGTAGGAAATAGGACGGTCACGATCCCGATTTTTAATGGGATCGTGACCGTCACCTGCCCCATTAAAAATTGTCTGCATATGAGGTTGAAAATGACAACATTCACAATAAAAATAAAATTGCATAGAACTCGAACAGTGACTGACGTTATGTACGTTGTCACTGAGCACAAATGCAAAAGAAAATAAGGTTTGCCTCCTTGCACACGCCCACACTGAAAATTAAAGAGACACTGTTGATGAAGCAACAGGTCACCACAATGAAAGCAGATGACATGGCATGTCAAAGGGGCACACACACCGACACTCAACAGCACACACACACAAACACGACTTGTGTTTGGATCTGCCAAAGTTTTCGTGAAGTTGCTGGTGTGACACATACTAGAGCAGGGGTCGGGAACCTTTTTGACTAAGAGAGCCATGAAAGCAAAATATTTGGAAATTTATTTCTGTGAGAGCCATATAATATATTTTAAACGTGAATTCAACTAAATGTCAGTATAAGCGGTAAGCAGGTAATAAAACTAGTATAATAAGCCTCTGAATGTTACGGACTAACGTGAGCGGACCCCAGAAAGCAGAGAACAGAGACGGTGCGATGGTTGAATTTATCATTTACACCTGGAGCTGCACACAGGACGAGGGGCGGCTGGAGCCCAACGTAATAATACACAGCCGAGAGAAAAACCAAAAAGCAAGTGATGCCCTCTTGAAGCAAACGCAGGGCCCCGTCTTTTTCACACCTTTATTCCAAAAGAAGGTCCCAGGTAAGAATACATTAAAATAGTAGTAATCTGGAATTAAGGTGGAGCCAAACAAAGTCCACTCTTGCCACTGTGCACACAGCTGGCCACGCCCACCCCTAATGACGGGATGACGGCCTACTTTTAAAGTGGCAGCCCAGGCTCAGGGCGGAACCGTGACAGCGTGCTTCCGCTCTTTGATTTTTCACAATAAAATGCCAGCCGTGCAAAATGCCCCTGCAACACAAGCTCTACTAACAGACGGCGACTGTCTGGTGCCGCAAAGAAAACGGAACATAAGATCCAGACACAAGTGAACAAGTTACTTACAACAAAAAACACGACACACGACCTGGGCACGCAAACCAGCTGCGGTCAGCACGGGCAAGGCGAGTAAAAAAAAAAAAAAAAAGTTTATTTTTTATTATTTTTTTTTTATATCTGAGCACGAGCCATGTGCGATCATCAAAAGAGCCATATATGGCTCGCGAGCCATAGGTTCCCGACCCCTGTACTAGAGAATACTTAAGGAGTATACATTTCTGCGAGGATGTTGTGTCTTGCGATACATTTGTGACACAGGGCATTGCTGGCTGTCACTGTCTCCAGTGCACCAAATTAGGTTTTGTTAAATGACTTTGCCTTTCTGCTGTAATAGTGGCCATTTTGAGTTCATGGAGCGAATGAGAATGCATTCATGCTTTGGTGTCAGCAATCAAAATGGCACAAAGGGAGGACACTTTGCTACTTTCCTACTGTGCGGGAATTATGTGTTCATTTTAAAGGGTGCAAAGAAATAATAACAAATCAATGTGTCACCTGGAGACAGAAGAGCTAGATAACATAAGGCACGTGAGCAAAGCATGCTGATAAAGTAATGATTGAATGAACCTCTACTTAACCCCTCCCTGGCCATATTCAGCTAAAGGCCAATGGCTCAGATATTGAACATGCTTGTTATATTATAAACCACGATTACCTGTTACATAGAAAAGCATAAAGATGAAGTTCCTTAAATTTTTTCCAGTGCACAGCTGTCCTTATGTGTGCATCTGGTTGGGTGAGAAAGCCAGAAAAATACCAATGACCAGAGGGTTTTACTCTGTTTTAGACACAGTTGGGCTGCATAATTCAATTACATTAATAAATAATTTGGGCAGATGTTTTTTTTTATATTAGTATCGTCTGTTCTTGCTAATATGTTAGACAGGTGGGACAGTTATAGCCACACGTTAGTAAAAGAAACTTGTCATGCCTCGAGTGGGTGTAAATTTTCAGCAGCAGATCCTGACATAAAACTGGCATCCCCCACCCTCATTCTCATTTTGAATCTGGACTGAATTTGTGAACTAAAAATAGAACGGATAAGAGTTAGTGAAACCCAGACATATTAAAGCAGATGGGGAGAAAACCTATATTGCTCAAAATGAGTGTCCTGTCCTTTGTGGAATGTCAACTAAGATAGTAGATGTGTATTTGCTTCGTGGTATAGTTTCTTACCAATAGCCCAATTTCTGCAGGCCTTGTCAAGCTTGAAGCATTTTATTGCCTGTTGGCTTGGCAGGTGACCAAGTGGGAGTTATTTTTGTTTGTGCTCTTTTTGATTGGCTTACCAACTGCCCGTGGGTGTTATTCTACAGGAAAACTATCTTAAAGAGAAACATATTTCTGTAGCCTTTAATTTCCTTGCTCATAACTCTTTTCAGCAGCCGAAGAGTAAAAGTGCTTGGAGTTCTGTACTGATTGAGATTCTAACACTGCCTAAATGCCAGCTGAGCATGGTTGGTATTTAGGAGTAGGACAGTGTCCCAGTGCAAAGGTTTCATTTCTTTGTGGTGATGTGTGTATCGGGACATTGATGGTAATAATAATAAAAATAATATGCTTTATTTCTATAGCACTTTTCGAGAAATAAAATTCACAAAGTGCTTTTACAGAAAATAAAATAAAATAAACAAGAACCATACAAACAAAAAAACACATAATAAGCAAATCAGTGCAAAACAGATTTTTAAAAGCAACAGTGACATCAAGGGACATTGATGAGACCAGGTACCCAGCAAGAACCATAAAATAATAAAACAATGTTTAAAATAAAAAGATTTAATAAAATAAAATAAATGAAAAGTAATTAAAACAGAGGACTCCATCAATTATAAGTCAGTCTATATAAATACATTTTGAGAAGTGTTTTAAAAGAAGTTACCGAATCTGCAAGCCGTATATTTTCAGGCAGGTCGTTCTAAAGCCGAGGGGCCCTGACGGCGAATGCTCGGTCACCTTTAGATTTTAACCTCGACTTTGGAACGACCAGAAATCCTCGACCCGAGAATCTCAGGCTGCGGGGGGGCTCATATAACACTAATAAATCATAAATATAAGCTGGGCCCAGACCCATAAGAGCTTTAAAAGTGATCAATAAAATCTTAAAATCAATTATAAATTGGACTGGCAGCCAGTGCAGCGAAGCAAGGACTGGGGTGATGTGATGGTGTCTGTTAAAACCAGTAAGAAGCCTAGCTGCTGCGTTCTGCACTAGTTGGAGGTGGGACAGTGATTTGTGCCAGACAGGAGTGAATTGCAGTAATCGGGTCTGGAGAAGATGAGTGTGTGGATTACTTTCTCCAGGTCTGACTGTTGTAGCATGTGCTTTACTTTTGTAATTAATCGGAGGTGAAGAAGCATGATCGAACAGTAGAATTGATGTGTGAGGTGAAGTCCAGATTGCAATCAAATATAACTCCCAGGTGTTTTGCAGTGGGTTTGAGTTTGTGTGATATTGGACCAAGTATTGAAGGACAGAAGGGGTCAGGGGGGTTAAATAGAATGATTTCTGATTTGGAGTTATTCAATTGAAGAAAGTTATGTGCCATCCGACAGTTAACTTTGTCTAGACGATTAAAACTAGAAAACGACAATCAGAGATTTCTGACCCTCGCCTCCAAAAGACTATTCAATCTTGTGAGACAGTAAACAGGGCTTCCGGATCAGAGGGGCCAAACCTGCTCTAGCTTGCTGCTCCGGAACGTACTACAAGACTCCTTCTGGACTCTTTTTCCCATCATGCCATTCGTGTCCCTCCCTCTTAAAGTGGCAGTTTACAGCACAGGCACGATTCCAGATGTAAAAATAATTCTAGAATCTGGATCCAGATCCGGATCAACGCCATTCTCAGGGAGGACCGAGCCACGGACAGAACCTTGCTTGTGTAAAAATTTCAAGTTGATTGGGTTACTAGTTTTTGAGTTATGCGCTTAGACAGACAAACAAACAAGCAAACAAACAAACAGACAGACAGACAAACGCACCCAATTGCAATACCCTCGCCTCCGCTTTGGCGAGGGTAAACAACAGCTAGGCTTGCTGGGTCACCAGGTCTCAGGGGATGGTATATCTGTGTGTCGTCTGCATAACAATGAAAGGAGACGTTATGCCGCCGGATGATCTGGCCCAGCGGAAGCATATAAATAGAAAATAAAATTGGGCCTAAAATCGAACCTTGCGGTACACCACAGCTAATGAGTGCTTTAGAGGAAACAAAGTTATCTATGGTGACTGCAAAAGTTCTTTTAAAAAGGTACGATTCAAACCAGCTTAGTGCCTTGTCCGTGATCCCAACCCATGTTTTTAAACAATCAATTAAAATTGCATGGTCCACTGTGTCAAAAGCTGCACTTAAATCTAAAATAATTAAGACGGCACTCTCCCCCCCCTGTCAACAGCTAAAAGATGATAATTTGTTACTTTGAGTAGTTCTGTTTCAGCACTGTGCAGTGCTCTCAAACCAGACTGAAACTCCTCAAATATATTATTATGACACATAAAATCTAAAAGCTGCGTTAAAACTACTTTTTCTAAAAATTTTGATAAAGAAAGCTTCGATATAGGCCTAAAATTGCTTAAAACAGTATTGTCAATGTTAGGTTTATTTAGAAGAGGTTGGACCACAGCATGCTTAAAAACAGAATGGAAAACACCGTCCTCCAGGGAGCAATTAGTAATTGTTAAAATGCTGGGGCCAACAGTGTTGATAACCTCTTTTAAAAACTTGGTGGGAATTGAATCAATGATGCAGGTTGCAGATTTCATGCATGCAATGGTTTCAGTTAAAAAAGACAGTGAAACCGGTTCAAAATTACTGAAATAACTGTCGATGTTACTGAAAGTATCCAAAACACGTGTCGGGGGGGATTTGTTCCCGAATGTCCTTGATTTTGTTCACAAAAAAGTTTGAAAAATCCTCACACAGCTCTGAGGATGGGTTATTAAACTGACAGGAGGGGGGCCATGTGACTGAATTTAAAACTTTAAAAAGAGCTCTGGGATTGTTGCTATGTGTAGGGTTTTACCAAACCCTCTTCCGGTTCTTTGTTCTCCTTAGTGGGTGCGTAGTCAATGAGGAGAATGTGGGTTAAGATTAAGACATTTATATAATTAACAGATCAGTACAAGTTGGTTCAGATATCAGCGCTGGATTCCAACACAGCTCTCGTGCCCGCGCTTGGTTGAAATGAAGACGCTTCCTGCTTCGTCCTCACGTCATTCCATCCCCTGAAGGTGGGACTTTGCCCCAGCCAATCTAAGCCCATGTTTATCTGTGTCATTATGTGTCGTCACCAGATGAGGCGTTCAAGTGAATCAGTAATAATAATAATGTTGTGATGTTGGCGTGTAATCACGTTGTGGAATCCCATCTAATACGTAAATTCCCAACATATGTGTTGAGATCAGGTTAGAATAAAATTATGCTCTTGCTTCCTTAACTGAAGTCTGGTATGTTTTTTATTTAAAGCTTCTTTCCATATTTCATAAAACACATGTAGACCAGATTTTTTCCATTTACGTCTTTCCTCCTGTAGTCTCTCTTTAATTCATTTAGGGCCTCATTTAGCCAGGGTTGTGGTGCTCTGTTTTTCTTATTGGTCTTGTATGGGGCGACAGAGTCCAAAATATCCTCACAAGTACTGTTAAAAAGAGAGACCAGCTCCTATATGTGAAAAGGTGGAGTAAAAGCAGTTAACGAAGCAGCAGTAAAACGCTCAGCAAACTTGGTAGCAGACAAAGAGTTAAAAACCCGACAGCACACGGGTGTGCTGTGATTAACAGACTGAGGGGATAAAATCGCACTGAATAAAATGGCCTTATGATCGGACACACAGATATCCTTAGTCTCTATGTTTTCAGGAGTGACGCCACTGTGCAAGACTAAATCCAAGGTATGACCTTTGTTGTGTGTTGGAGCTTGGCCTGCCTGAGAGAGACCAAGAGAGTCAATCGTTTCAATAAAATCATTGACAAGGGGGTGAGTGGGACAACAAACATGTATGTTAAAATCTCCGAAAATAAGAATCCGGTCATGCTTTGTTATAAAATATGATACCAGCTCAGCAAACCCTTGAATAAAAACACTGTTTGTTTTGGGTGGTCTATAAATTATTATAATTATAGTGGGATCACATGGATTCACCATAAAACCAAGATATTCAAAAGATGTGTAGTTGTTGTATGAAACTGGTATGCATTTAAAAACATTTCTAAAGATGGCAGCTACCCCCCCACCCTTACTTGATTAAGAAGGGTGTAGTCTGGCGGGGTAGCTTCAATAAGGGCGCTGTAGTCTCCCTCAGGTAGCCAAGTTTCCGTGATAATAAAAAAGTCCAGATCGTTTAACGTGATAAAATCATGACATAAAAACGATTTGTTATTAAGAGAGCGGACATTTAAAAGGCAAAAGTTTGCAGGAGTGGAGTGAGAAGCAGTAGGTGGGGGAGATTGCCGGGGGACTCGGATAAGGTTGTCATGATGGGCAGCAGAGGGACGAGACAATGCACGTGCTGAAGTTCTCTGGGAGAACTTCAGATAATGGTGGAGATTACAGGGTTTGGGCTGCAGGGGGAGGTGGCAATGAGGACCGGTGACAGAGAGGTCCCTGAGGAGGAAGAGGAGCCATCAGAGGCCGGTGTGGTGACCTGTGCCGTCGGTGGTGTGGTGAGGTAAGGAGGTGCGGTCAGTAAATGATGGGGAGCTGTAGAGACTGCGTGGGAGATGTTCAAAGAAAGAGCATGTGTACCATGGAAGCTGGGATGGAGACCGTCTCTGCTGAAGAAGGAAGTTTGATTCCAGAAAAGGTTAAAATTGTCCATAAAAACTAGGTTGTGTTCAGGACAGGCCGACTGCAGCCAGGTGTTGAGGGACAGCAGCCGGCTGAAGCAAACAATGCCACGGTCCAGCTGAGATTTTTTTGCCGGCTGGTCTCGGCCGGCGGGCGGCGCGTCTCGGCATATCGCCTGGCCGAGAGACGGGGGACTGCTGGGTCCGTCGGGGGCGCCGGTGTCAGGGGGAACTGCGGGGGGAGGCAGCTGGCAGCGGGAGGGAAGTCCTCCTCATCCAGGACGTTGAAGCGGTTTGAGAACTCCAGGTCAAAAGGTGGCGCGGGCTGCGATTTCTTCCTCCCGTTATGCCCGTGCGCTGCGGACCAGAGCCCGTGATTGACAGTGGAGCTGTGGATCAATGGTTTGGGCGTGAATGTGGCCTTTACGGGCCGCCTTGGTTTTGCTCCCTGTCGGAGCCAGAGATCGTCGGCGCCTGGGGAAACGACTGGGATGGTAGAATCCAGTTCGGGTCCGGCGGCAGCGGCGCCAACGGTCACTCATGAATCTAGGAACAATTCACTCTCTTGAATCTGGTAAAGAGTGGAAATACGACCCTCCAACTCAGCAATAGTCTGACTCAGGTGGTGGCAGCGGTCGCAGTCTGATGGAGAGGTGAGTGACGGCATATTAGATGAGAAGCAGGACGTTCTTTGGCGGCGCTTCCTTGAATAGTTTCTTCGTTATTAGCGGGATCTTTTCAGCTGATGCGGCGCATTGGAGATGTTAACAGGATGCAAACAGACTACTACAGGATTTGCAAAAAGTCTTTTTTGATAATCCTACAACTCTGCGGCGCAAAATCCTACAACTCTCTGAGGCGCCAAGGTTGGAAATTTGTAGAATGGAAATGACGTCAACTGAATTGTCCTCTGTACGATTGAAGGGATTGACCGGGGAGCCGGTGGGATAGGTCACTCTGACCGCAATAGTCCAATTGCGGTCCTACGGTTTATTGTGTGTTTTTCGTCCCGGTGTGCAGAATGTCCCTCTGCCACTCCCCGTCTCTGATCCTCGCCTCGCCCGTGTTGACCGCAGCTGGTTCGTGCGCAGTGTTTTTTGTTTTAAGTAACTTGTTCACGTGTGGCTGGATCAGTAAATGATAAATTCAACTATCGCACCGTCTCTGTTCTCTGCTTTCTGGGGTCCGCTCGCGTTAGTCCGTAACGTTCAGAGGCTTATTATACTGATATTTAGTTGAATTCACGTTTAAAATATATTATATGGCTCTCACTGAAATAAATTTCCAAATCTTTTGCTTTCATGGCTCTCTTAGTCAAAAAGGTTCCTGACCACTGCTGTAGAGCATGCTCTATGACAGTGGTCGCCAACCTTTTCCTGCCATGGACCGGTTTCATGCCAGGCATTTGTTTCACGGACCGGGGGATAATTAAATTAAAAAGGAGGAATATAATCTTACCAATAAACTTTATATTATGCACTTGCATAGTTTGTCCCTTGGAAGTGAAACTAAATTCTACCTCTGTCAGGCATGATATTTACGCTGCTAATGTGTTTCTTTATTTAACAGCACAGTAACCCATAGGCTACTGTGCTGGCCTGTGGACCAAGGAATTTCATGTTGACCATGAAACAGCAGTGTGAAATGAAGACATTCATTCTTAGAAAAATGGTGTTCTGTTTAATGAAAGTCTGAAAAGTATTTGGAACAGGCAGTATCAAGCCATTGTGTTATCTACGTAATAGATTAAATGAACTTTAGTTAGCATTTTCACCACGAAATATTTAATTTAACCACAAAACACTCTTTCAATTGATTTTTTTTTACAGTCCCAAATTGCATCCAAGATGTGTTGAATTTGAAGCATAAAATATGTAAAAAAAAAAACAATTATGGATGATTTGTTTAAAAATATTGTCAAGTCATCCTTCTTTTCGTTCAGCTTCTGCCCCAACCTGAAAACTGGCCTGGTCACCCACAAACATGCTCGGAAAAACTCCCTTCTTCTCTCCAATTTTATTTTGTGCATTGGAGGATTGTCAGGTTGTAAACCTTCAAATGAAACAAATTTGCAATTACCAAAAAAGGAAGCAACATCTAAAATCCTCTTAATATTTAACACTGTAACTTTAACACAAAATTCAAATTATATGCTTTTACAGTGTAACTTTAACTTAAATGATTTGAAGTGCCTATCTAACATGATGAGTCGGTCCATACCAGTGGCTTCTTTGTGGTTTGCCTCAAGCTGAACAGTGTTCTCCTTGGCTCTTCACACTCTGAACTGCCGTGCGATGCTGCTGAAGGGCTCCAGGCAGGTGCTCTCACTCAGTTAAATCAGTTCAGCCAGGAGTCTCTCTCACTTTCACTGCTCCACTCAACCTTCAGGAGGCGTCCTTCCTTTTGGTTGACTGATTATTTGAGAGGCCTTTGACTATGGACGTAACAAATATCAAGGATCTTAAAACAAAGAAATAAAAATGTCATTTTGATTACCGATTTTCACTACATATTGAGTTGTTTTTGACTAAACAAGCCTCATAGGATCTGGTAAAAGCCACTGTTCTCAAGCCTTTTATGCTACGCTTTAGTCATTCCTTCACTTCCTTTGTTGTTTTTTTTGTGGTCACTCTGCTTTCTGTATGTGTTACTTTTCGATTGCAAGGTCACAGATTCTTCTGACAGAATTTTTTATTTATTTTGATGTCAACCTTTAATCTGGAGACAGCTGTTCTGCTGCTGTTTTACAAGTAATGATAGCATTTAGACAATTCATAGAGAACCTGATTAATGACATCATACATTTAATATCACTCATATGTGCTAGAGGGGGGGGGGGGGACTGAATCCCACAGAGGTTTTTCCAAATGATAATTGATATGTTCTATTCCCCGGAAGCTTCACAAGAATGCATTAAGGAATACATTAAATATGCTACTTCTAAACATCTATGTTACATCTGCAGACAAATGTTTGTCACACTTCGGATTTGCAATTAACTCTGCCTGCCAGGTTTACGAGCTCACTGACGGCTAGCCTTGTTTATTCAGGCACAACTGAATGTTTTATGATGACGGAGTGTAGTAAATATTTGGCTTGACTGTATGGGTACTGCAGATTAGGAACAGTTGTGTTTTTGTTATGGCTCAAACATAATCTGATCCTCACACACTTGACTGAGTTTCTTCTTTTGGCACACAGGTAAGTATCATGATGAAAATAATGACAATATTTTTTAGTTACTATTATTTCCCACTCATCTGCTCTGAACAAAAAAGGTTTCACTGTTTCAAAAGAAAGTTAATAAATGGAAATGTGTAAATATTATTACATGCTTTTATTCTGGATCCCTAATTTTAACAGGTTTAAAAAAACATCAAAATATGTTGATGAGTTTCTTGATTCAATCAATCTTTGCACATACAGTGGGACCTCAAATTTGGCTTCAAATTATCCCCCCCCTCCCTTTGTGATAAATCAGTGTTACATAAACAAGTACAAATGTTCATATAGAACTATAGTGCAGCATCCTCAAACTGTATTGAAACTACATTTCAATACATCAGAGACGGCAAAAACAAAACTGCACTTAAAACAAACAGAAAGTCCTCATGGGACCCACAGTACAAGGTACCATCTCCATTTCAGTGGCTGCTCCATATCCTTGTTTAGCAGCATACTCTCTGATGAGATGTGCAGATGTTCTCACACCGCGCGGTGGCTTTGTCGGCAAGATGTGTTTTTATGTCAGAGCCCTTAAAAGTTAGAGGATGACTTTCAGTTTGCAGTAGATGCCAGTACTGCGAAACACACACAGACACTTTCACACGCAAATACATTCACAAGTTGTACATGACTGTACAACCTTTTTACCTCCGCTTATGTACGGAATCACCCGCGCTGGTTTGTTTGTATGTGTCCATCCGTTAACAAGATAACTCAGAAATGTCTGGACGGATCTGAATGAAAATTTCAGGAAATGTTGGGAATGTTACCAGAAAAAGACGCGTATGTTTTGGTGATGATCCAGAAGAGATCCTGGATCATGGAGCAGTTTGAAAGTTTCACTAACATTGCAGTCAATGGAGCTTCAAAATGTATTCCGCAATATCTCGGTTGATTATTGACCATAGGGTGGGGATCTCTATCTCACCACCAAATTTCATCCGGATCAGATCCAGAAAAGTATTTATTTTATTTTATGCTGAAAACCCCATTTACAGATTCAAAAGAACAAAGCCACAGGTGCTTTGAGAGGAGCATCAATGCCAACTTTACCTGTGGATATACTACATGTGTCAACATCAAAGACAACATCAAAGACCCTTTAATTCTTTCATCTTTGCAGGCCTTCATATATTGGTGCATGTTGCCTTTTCTGCAATCCAAATCCTGGCCAACACAAGCCCACTAACGCACGAGAAGCTAATGGACAAGGACCAGCCAGTTCAGACAGATCAGCAAGTCTGTGCAGACTCAGGTAATACAAAGTTACCTGAGGCGGCATTTTCTTCACCTCAGGTTATACCATATGATCCTCGTTTGATCACTGTTGAGCAGCCGAAGAAGCGTGACATGAGGACGATGGTACCAATAAAGGGAGAGAAGCACTCTCCAGCCATTGTACCCAGAACACGCATACCACTCACAGATGTGCGGCCTGCATATCAGAAGCACTCTCCAGCCAACTACCTAAAGAAACACTCAAAGCTGTTCAAGTTGCCTGAGGTGGCATTGTCTTCCAGAGTGTTTGACCCTCTTGCCATCAGGAAACCACCTGTTCCCAAACATACGTTCATCACACCTATAATTCACAAAGACAAAAACTTTCTGAAGGCAGCCCGAAAACAGTTTTTGGTCACGGCAAAGCCATCACTTGCAATTACAGAGGCCAAAGACATTAAGATGAAGGGTTATGGGCAAGTCCCTCCGTACTTGCTGAAGCGCAAGGAAAAGCAGTCCGGGTTGAAGGAGGAACACGGCACTTCTGAAACCATCACCGCCAGAGAAAAACTGAGGGAGTTCATTGTTCCCAGAATACGCATACCACTCACATATGTGCGGCCTGCATATCAGAAGCCCTCTCCAGCCAACTACCTAAAGAAACACTCAAAGGAGTTCAAGTTGCCTGAGGTGACATTGTCTCCAAGAGTGTTTGACCTTCTTGCCACCAAGAAACCACCTGTTCCCAAACATACAGACATCACACGTACAAGTCACAAAAAGAAAGACTTTTTGAAGGAAGCCCAAGAACAAGTTTTTGTAGCATCAAAGCCGAGACTTCCTTATATGGCCAGATACAGTAAGATAAGTGGTTATGGGAAGGTCCCTCAGTATCTGCTAAAGCACAGGGAAAAGGAGTCTGCGTTGAAGGAGGATCACGGCACTTCTGAAACCATCACTGCCAGAGAAAAACTGAGGGAGCTCGTTGTTCCTAGAAAAACACACATACCACGCACATATGTGCGGCCTGCATATCTCCCTCCAATAAAGGTGGCGATGCCCTCTCCTGCCAACTTCCTGAAGAAACACTCAAAGGAGTTCAAGTTACCTGAGGTGGCATTGTCTTCCAGAGTGTTTGACCCTCTTGCCACCAGGAAACCACCTGTTCCCAAACGTACGGACATCACACCTATAATTCACAAAGAGAAAAACTTTGTGAAGGCAGCCCAAGAACAGTTTTTGGTAAAAGCAAAGCCGCCACTTTCAATTACGGCCAAAGACATTAAGATGAAGGGTTATGGGGAGGTCCCTCAGTATCTGCTGAAGCGCAAGGAAAAGCAGTCTGGGTTGAAGGAGGAACACGGCACTTCTGAAACCATCACCGCTAGAGAAAAACTGAGGGAGCTCATTGTACCCAGAACACGCATACCACTCACAGATGTGCGGCCTGCATATCAGAAGCCCTCTCCAGCCAACTACCTAAAGAAACACTCAAAGGAGTTCAAGTTGCCTGAGGTGGCATCGTCTTCCAGAGTGTTTGACCCTCTTGCCACAAAGAAACCACCTGTTCCCAAACGTACGTACATCACACCTGTGATAATTCACAAAAAGAAAAACTTTTTGAAGGAAGCCCAAGAACAGGTTTTTGTCGCATCAAGGCCGAGACTTGCTAATACCACATACATTAAGATGAGGGGTTATGGGCAAGTCCCTCAGTATCTGCTAAAGCTCAAGGAAAAGCTGCTGAAGGGCGCAGACCAACCCGTCTCCCCTAAGAGCAGAGCTGAAGAACGGCCTTCTGTTAGTACATTGATGAAAGAGAGAAATGTGCACACCAACGTGAATATAACACATGCAAATTTGGAATTACCCCCAATCATTACCACGAGAGAAAAACGGAGGGATCTCAGACTAGCATACACACCACGCACCAATGTGCACCCTGTACGTCTCCCTCCTATTGAACAGCCCAAGGAGCCTTAAACCTACAGTCTTACCTATGAGCAGAGACGGAGAATGCACTTCTGTAGTGATCAAGGGGCTCCAGGCCGGCCTGTTGTGCTCCGTGCTGCTGTGAATCTGGTGTTCAGGGATAACTCTTGCAGAGGGGGGAAAACAACAAGCACAGAAATCTACTGCACTTTCTCCTCAGAACACTCTTCCTCGCTTTTTTGTCTGTCCATCTTGTTGGTTCCATGTTTCACAGGCCTTGATGGTGCAAAGTAGGAAATAGGACGGTCACGATCCAATTACTTGACCGTCACCTGCACCATTAAAAATTGTCTGCATATGAGCTCGAAAATGACAACATTGTCACTGTCACTACACCTTGGTAAAACAGAATCTATTCTTTTTGGGTCAGGACACTCTAAGTGTGAGATAAATGTTAAAAATTTCAAGGTCACAGTCAATAATACAGTAATCTTTAAGCAGAATGTCTACTTTCGTCAACAAAAGTGCTCTCCGGACTCGTGCTGGAGCCCTCGTTCAGCCGCTTTTTGATTATGCTAGCACCCCCTGATATTTCAACGTCAAAATGTCCCTGAAAACCAAGCTCCAAACTTCCCAAAACAAACTCATTCGGCTACCCTCAATCTGGGGCCCATGACCCACCTTCTTCCTAGACATTTTGCTAGCCTAAAATGGCTCAGGGTAGAAGACAGGGTTAAACAACTCAATGCAGCTCTGTCCTCAGTCCCCTCAATCACTGCATACCTGAATTAAACACCTTCAAAGATTTAGTGACATCCACAGCCACAACACTAGAGGGAGCTCAAACAACAACCTGATTAGACCCTTCTATAAGACAAACTGGGTAAATTATATTTTTACAGCACTGCCACCTAAGGGTGGAACTGTTTGACTCCTGCCCTCAAAACATACACCTCTGGCTTCATTCAAAACGGCCCTAAAAATTCACCTTTCAAGGGGGCAGAAACGGAGATAGTCGTCACGACTCTCTCCAGATCAATACCCCACCCACTTTTTTGTCCACCTACGTTGTACATATTATGTATAGTCTTTTTAATTTATTGTTATTTTGTGTAATTTATTTTTATTCTATTGTTATTTTGCATCAATTGAGTAATTTAATATTAGTTTTATTGTTATTGTTAAATGTCGATGATTTATGTACGAAGGACTTTCAACGGAAACAAGACCGCAAGGGCGTTTTTGAAATGGTCCCCTTAGACAGGGTGTTTGACTGTACTTGTACTGTAATACATGCTACTGTTTGACTGTACTTGTACTCCAACATTCTATCTAATAAATATATTCATCATCATCATCAATTTTTAGTGTGGGCGCAGCTGCAAGGCGGCAACTGTTAGGACACATGTGTTTTGGGATTGATGATGATGATGAATATATTAGATAGAATGTTAGAGACAGTCGCATGTATTACAGTACAAATACAGTCAAACATCCTGTTTAAGAGGAGCATTTCAAAAAAGCCCTTGCGGTCTTGTTTCCGTTGAAAGTCCTTCGTACATAAATCATCTACATTTAATTAACAATACCAATAAAACTAATATTAAATTACTCAATTGATGCTAAATAATAATGATAATGATAATGAAAATAAATTCCACCACAGATGCAAAATAACAATAAATTAAAACGACACATATTATGTACGTAGGTGGACAAAAAAGTGGGTAGGGGATTGATCCGGAGTCTTGATGACTCTCTCAGTTTCTGCCCCCCCTGTAAGGTGAATTTTTAGGGCCGTTTTGAAGGAGGTCAAAGAGGTGCATGTTTTGAGGGCAGGAGTCAAACAGTTCCACCCTTGGGGGGCAGTATTGTAAAAAGATGATTTACCCATGTTTGTCTTATAGGAGGGTGTAATCAGGTTGTTGTTTGCGCCCCTAGTGTTGTGGCTGTGGGTGTCACTAAATCTTTGAAGGTGTTTATTCAGGTATGCAGGGATTGAGGGCAGAGCTGCATTGACTATTTTAAAGGCCAATCCCATTTTGAGTTGTTTAACCCTGTCTTCTACCCTGAGCGATTTTAGGCTAGCAAAATGTCTAGGAAAAAGGTGTGTCATGGGCCCCAGATTGAGGAGTAGCCGAATGAGTTTTTGGGAAGTTTGGAGCGTGGTTTTTATTATCTGTAAAGTTTGTTGAGACTATTGAGTCAAGATGTGAAACAGTAAAAGATAAATTAAAGATTTGCTCATTTTATTTTATTTTTCTGGAATTAAGCACTTTATTTAAACATGCACAATTTTCACATTTTATTTATTTTCTCTTATTTTGAAATGCAGCCCGACTTTTATTTAGTTTATGAGAGAACATTATACATATCTGCAGTCACACATACATCTTCAGTTTTATGTCACATGACAATAAATCTTATCAAAACGTTTTTGTATAGTCAGGTATTGATTACATGGATACAATGAGGCTACTTAAATATCACACTAAATAGTTAGACATTATGATCTTCTGGACCTTTGCATTCAACGATATTTAGTTGATTTGTGGTGGTGAACCAGGGCATTAGGTTCACAATGCTGGCTGTATAGGTATGCACTAAAGCCATTTCAATAGATCTAAAACACAATATATTTTTTGGTGTACCATTTTCAGAACAAACCAAATGTTTTTGTCTAATAATAACAAATGAGGCATTGTTTTGGTACGATCCCAAATACAATTCATTGTATTGTATCAAATGTGTACAGTATGCTACCAAGAAGAGCAAAGCGTGGTGGAGATGGTTATTTGCAGGCTTCTCATCATATACTTCCAGTATCAAGTGGAGAATAATCAGAATATAATGTGTGTGTTTATCTTTTTCAAACTATTTTAGAGAAAAGTTTAATTTCAAGGAAATTGTAAAATAGATTTTTAAAAGATGTCAGAATGATTCCAATTGGTCCCCTTATGTGTATCTACAAATTCACCTCAGAACAATACTTTTTTTTAATTCCACTTGATATTTGGACTGGTAAAAGCAGGAGCAAAGGAAATAGCACACATTGACATTCCTCCCCTATCTGGTAATGATTGCTGAGCATTTGATATGGTTGATCATTATCTTTTATTGGACAAATTGCATTCGATCGGTCTTGATAGGTTTTTGCTTCTTTGGTTTAATTCATATCTCCATCACCGTCACCAATGCGTCTCATTTAAAAATTATCTGTCAAATTTTGAAGCTGTAGAAAGGGGTGTGCCCCAGGGCTCCTCTCTTGGTCCTCTATTATTTTCGATCTTTATTAATGATCTCCCTCTTTCCTGCGCAGACTGTAATATCCAACTTTATCCTGATGACATTATTATTTACTGCACAAAAGATAAAATTATGGACATTCAGCACTCACTTCAGATTGATTTTGATAGAGTAGAGTTATGGCTTTATGCCAATAAACTTCTCAATAAATCTAAATCTCATTCTGTTATTTCATAAAAACGTCAATAGTACACCACTTAATCTTATATTTTTAGATAAAACTGCTGTAGTATCAGTTGAGTAATTTAAATATCTAGGTCTGTGGTTGGACCCCACACTTTCTTTTAACTCTCACTTGCTTTCTGTTACTAATAAAATCAACTATCGTTTGAAATTAATTGTTTTAGTTTTTCTGTTAGGAAGAAAATTGTTACACAATTACTACTTCCTATATTAGATTGCTGTGATATAATTTATCAAAACACTACAGCTTCAATTCTTAAATCACTTAATGTTACATATAATAGTCTGTGTAGATTCATTCTCCGCTGCCCTTTTAGAACCCACCAGTGTTTGCTTTACCAACAACTGTCCTGGCTTACTCCATCCTGCAGACGACAATTTCACTGGTTATTGTTTATTTTTAAATGCATTAACCTCAGTTATCCGGATTATTTGAAACAATATTTTATTTATTTTCATTCTTCCTATAGTTTACGCCATGCTGACCAAACCTTTTTTGTTGTTCCGGGGATTAAAAAGGAAATAGGGAAATTTGCATTCCAATTCAAAGCTCCTGTTGATTGGAACAGTCTTCCATCTTCCATCCGCTCTATAAAATTTTATAATTTGTTTATATATGCTCTATTGTTACATTTTTAAAATGCTTGTAATTGCTTTTAAATTTGTGTTGCTTTCTTATGTATATTTTCTCATGTAATAACTGCAATTTTAGTCCATTATTACTATTTTGACAGAGAGCTACGTGTGCATGTTTGTGTGTGTGTTGTGTGAGGCTGTTGCTGAGGGCATTCGGCGCAATGCCAGTTTGAAACTAAGCCATTCATGTTTAACTCAGTTGGCCTCTTTCAAGTATAGATATCTCTATCATCTTTTTGGAACCTAGCAAATGAAAAATATATGAGGTCAACAATTATAAATCTTAACATGGTGATGACAGTAGCATTTGTACTTATGTATTCTGCATTGCTTTGGATGTACACCAAGTGTCACTGTCAGCGTACTCCTATTATTTCCTTTTACATTAAATGGAAAAAACATATATATATATATATATATATATATATAATATATAATCAGTCAGTGTCAATGTGTAAATAAGATCCTAATCTATCCATCCTTTCATTTTCGTGTATTCAATAATTTCAGTTTATATGACACATGTACCGTATTGGCCCGAATATAACACGACCCCGGATATAATACGACCCCCTCTTTTTCAAGACTCAAGTTTGAGAAAATACTTTTTGAACACCAATTTCAGTTTTTATACAGAAAATAATTACAGTACATCTGAAACAAATGATTATAACAATAAATTCGAGAGAAAAAGCATGTTATTTTGCCACATTCAAATCATGCAAAAACTGTCTCACATCTTAATATCTGAACATTTAAATATGTGAACTAAAGTGCAATCACATTTGTAAATGAATGGGTTCTGGTTTTTAAAATGTAAATAAACCAATCTACTGTGATAAAACAACAAAATTGCAATAACTGCATGAACCATCAAAGTGAAGTCTAACTGGGGGGATCGTTGTTCTCCAGCGCCTCAGGGGTTAACTTCCAGACCACGCTGGGGACGAAGGCTGAAGATGGACGCCGGCCAGACGTGCTGAATCACTGAAGCTGCTTTATTTTACCTGCACTGTTAAACAAAACTCAGTTTCCTCCTATTGCTCGCATATCTCTGTCTCCTAGTTGCGCTCTCTCTCTTTCTCTCTCACACACTCGCTCGCTCCGGCGGCCCCAGCTGGACGCGCGCACACACACACATCCACACAGACACATCTCACAACATATGAATAAGGAAAAACATTGCAATAAAATAATGATAGGCGTTTGCTTTAGCCTGGGGAGTTCAGTTCACCATTCGTTGTAACGATATCTGGCGCCATCTAGCGTTCAGAATGGGTATAATGTCTAGACCGCGAATATAACACGACCCGACTTTTTCAGCCTAATTTCAATGCAAAAAACATCGTGTTATATTCGGGCCAATACGGTACACCTGGTCATAGGTGTATATGGAGCCTAACCCAGCTGACGGCAGGCGAAAGCCCCTGGGGTACACCCTGAATGCGTCGAAAACGTATACTCTGACACAGTGATGTCATGACGACTGTAATAGCCCTGGTGGGTTGTAACAGCTAGATTTGTTGACTGCCAAATATCCTTTACTTCCAAATAGTGTGACTTGTAGAAATATTGCTGTGTTCTATCTGCAGTATGGTCTTCCATCCACTTTGACACCTCATCTAGTACAGAACACTCACCGTTTTGGAGGCGTTATATTGTATGTAAAGTGATTTTTACATGCATTCAAATACATTTGAATTTAAATATTCACCATGTTCTTTAAAAAAAAAAGAGGTCATGTGTAGTATTTGAGCTCTGCGGTGAGAATAGAGATGCAAGTGTCGGCTCTGATGTTGCTCTCAGTCTACAGTCTTCTTTTGTCAATTTTCGACTTTAGAGCTGTAATTAATTTAAATGAGATAATTTAATGAACACAGAAATGTATTCCTGCCATAATTAGTAGTGAATAGTTGTGCATATACATTTTCTCCAAAAAGTATTTCTATGTATTATTACTATTGTATGTTTTAAATATCTTAGTTTATGGTCTGGATAAAAAATGAATTAATGACATTATTTCAGCAAAGCAACAGATTTAAGCCACGAGCTGAAAGGGGAAGGAAGCAGTCTATATGGATTGAAGCTTCTCATGAATACCCTCTTTCTCGTTGGCTTATGCCGCTGACGGGGTTATTTTGGGACAATAAAAATGTGCTGTGATTAATGATGGAAAGAAAAACTTCCTCCCGAGGTGGCGTGTGTTCTGGGGGGGCTATAGCAGAGGAGCTGATAGTCCATCGGAGCCACCACCTCTAAATTAGTGCTGATATCATAGATGCGTTACAGAGCTCAGCCCTTACTTTATGACTGATACTCACCACACAGAATAACATTTTAAATCAAGCTGAGAGTCGTGTCTTTTGTGACAGTGCCTCCCATAGAGCAGCCCCACTAGTTGGATGTCATCCGATCTCAGGGGAAGAAAGACCATCCACAGAAAATTCATCGGCACCTTAATGGCACCTTTCCGATACGCTCACTCACAAAGATTGAGCCCAGACTGTAATTGGCACAATATATCACGCCATATCTATTTCTGTCTAGAAAGAGGCTCCAGGAGAGACCTTTAACTTCGGTCACGATGCGAGAGAGGTCACCAATATGTGGGAGACTATACCTCAAACATTTAAATGCATTGCAGGAAGCAGTCGTAAAACTTCCTCATCTGCAGTGCTGTCATATTTCAGCCATGTCTAACGATGCTGCTGCTTCACAGCACAAATTAAAGTGATTGATGTTCTTGTGTCTTGCAGAGCCATTGTTGACTACTCTATGTATCTTGGATTAATTCGTTTCAGGTGCCTTATAGTTACAACCGGTTTATGGTCAGATCCCTAAGAGACAAGAATTAATCCTTTCTGTATCCTCCAAAGGTTTTTTGGATGCAATCCATCTGTATTGGTATTAAATATCTTTATATCTCTGGTCATCCAATTACATCTGCTGGTCCAACAATAGTTCAGACCTATATTTTTTCTTCTTCTTTTTTTGTTTTAGATCCAGAATGCGGATGATGTGTTGATTTCTCCATTGGAAAAGTTTCGGAAGGAGCAAATTGGTGCTGCAAAGGTAAGGAAGCATCGTCACAAGCAACTAGCAGCAGAATCGCAGGTGATATTTTACACAGTCTGGCATTTTGCTCTTTTCCTCATCCCATTCATTTTCCCTACATTATGCAGACCATTAATTGAACGTAAAGTGTGACACAGCTAAGATATGCGGCTCATTCAGACTTTTAGGAGGTGTAAATCAAGGCATCAGTTTGCAAGTGGAAGAATATAAAACATTACTGCTTAGGAGTCGAGAAGATCATCAGTTTTCTCGGCTGGCTTGTTTATGTTTAGCTGAAAGCAGCATATTGAACTAAAATTTAATTATCTGGCTTTGGCAGGCACTCTTTCAAATATAATATATGCTATTTAAAAATAATAATAATTCAGCACAGGGTTTGCCCTATAAATGGCATGTTAGACTTTGAAATGTGACTTGAACATGTACATGGACTGTGTCTCGAGTATCACAGGTACTTCCACCTGATCAAACAGAAAAAACTTTTGCAGCGCCTTTTATATCTGATCACTTTAACTTTATTTTTGTAATCAGATTGCTGTAGTCCTTCTACATGTAATGCATTTCTTGCTTGGCCTATTAGATATTGAGAGCTGGTATCAGCAGGGGTTCTGCAGGGAGTTGCTTGAAGGTATCTTGATTCCAGAGTTGAAATGTTGTTGAAGCCAGAGTTCACTACAGAGAACAGTGTGGGCTTGTTGCTAGAAGCCATGCTTTCATTCCCGGCCAACACGAAGGCATCAAATGAAAGAATTGTAGCTTGTTTGTGGTCGTTCCCTTGGTGAGATCACACAGGAACATGTTGGTTTAGATAGAACTCAACCCTTTACACGAATCTCCCAGCGGTGAGTCCACAGCTGACTTCCTACTGCTGAACTCTGGGAATCAGTTGAGCATCTTTACATAGCTGTAACATGGTGCACTGGACATGTCAGATTGCACCAATGAAACCACATGTGGAATATGTACTGTAGTTATTAATCTCACAATGATGGAGGAGCAAACTATCATAGAAAGCAGTGCATTATGAGGCTGTATATTTCAGCATAGCTAATTGAACAGCTGTGATTAAGGCACATGTATGGATTTGTTGTTAGATAGATACAGAGTTATTAACTATGTGTGAAACTAAGTCAGGGCCTAGTGTTCTCCCATTGTTAATTTTGTAGAAGCAATAGTAAAGCTGCTAAATTGTTTCATTGTTAAACAATTCAGATGTTTGATGCTTATTGCATTTGCTCTAATGAGAAGGGGCACAATATTATAGCCCACAAAGCTTGGAAGCGACGCGTAAATGTGTTCGAACATGCTTCATTAAGTAACTAACGAACTAAGTAACTGCAGTATGTCCCTAATAAAAATGTGTTTTTGACTTTGACTCAAACTCCTGCTTTGTTTAAAGCACCTTAAAGTAAAGTGGGAATCACTCAGGACAATTCTGAGGAAAATAAAAATTCCAGACTCTGGAAGTAAAAACAGAAACCAAGTTTTATCCCTCAATGAATCAAAAGGAATGCTCAAATCACCTCCAAGCTACTGTTTCCCTTTCCCCGTATTGAGGTTTGAGCATCAGTTACACCTTGTTTTATTGGCCAGGCTAGGAACCACGGAGCCCGTCTTCCATGGCCTGTTCCCGGTGAGGCTGTTTGTATAAAAGGTTTAGCGTGTCGGGGCTTTATTGTTGTTTCAGAGTTAGATGACGAAACAGCAAGACGGACGTGCAATTGTCTCCACAGCAATTAGGGCATCTTTATTGCAGCAGAAAGCAGGAATGTCTGTGTAAATGAAGCAAGAAGAATTTAATGTCTCAACCATCACATGTATCAGGTGTAATGAAACACAGTATGTTCCAAAGCTCACGCCTCCATCATCGTGTTTCCTCTTATTCCACTGACTCTATGTTTATAAAATGGTTTCTTAAATGCCACGGGCGCTGTCACTCCCACTCCCACTACCTTCTTCCAACCACTTCCTCCTAATGGTACTTTTGCCCCCCCCACGGCCCATCCCCCTTTAAACATTAGCCCAAGTACAATGAGATAAAAGACAGACATCACGAGTGGCTGGGCAACTTTCCACTGTTCCGGGAATGTGAAGAGTTCTGTGGGCTTTTTGACCCCTCCGGGTCCTGCTCCTGGCCTTATTTGGCTATACTGTGAGTAATCCTGCCGAGATGACGTACCAGTGAACCGGATTTTAGGCATAAGCACATTTACGTGATTGTTATACTTGTGTAAAGCACTACAGGACAAATGAGGCACAATCTGCTTCACAAATCTAAACCAAATGTTTTGGAATAAAGCTCTTAGACTTAGACTATAACAAATACACAAACTAGAAGAGTTGTTCAAATTACGCTTGCCAAGTGGGACACGGAATAGCCATATGTTCTTACCGCAAAACTGAGATGTAGCACTTAAATATGTTTTTTTTTTATCTGAAAGTTGTTTATTTACTAAACAAAGTGTCATGACTGAAATAGTGATGTGTGTTACACCAGTTACATGAAATGAAGTTACCAGAAATAGGATAGAATTACATTTCTCTTGGGTTTTTCTTGTGGCTTTCAACCATGCTACCCTATCTCCAGCAAAATGCAGTGCGACGCCATAAACGTGGCAAATAAAGAAGTAGTTCCTTGTATTGTTTTATTGTTTTAATTGGACCACCTTCATTCCACGTCATTGCCATCACAAGGATGAATAAGACGGCCGTTCTCACAGGCAGGATGGCAAAAATATTGTTAAATTGCTTAAATGAAATGAAAACTAATTTGGGAAAACAAACAGGAAACACACGTGTCCATGTGTCTGCATGGCTGTGTCCATTGAAGAGTCTGGTACTCTAAAACAGACTGACCTTTCTCTCTGGTTCATATGCTCTAAAATTTAGAGAATATTGCGTGTCCTTAATATCAGGGACGCCATCGGGGTTTCCCACTAACTGAATGCAAAGGAACAATGACAATAGATTAACATCAGTGTCAGACAGATTTGCATAATGTGAGTTGTCCTACAGATGTCAAGTGAATCCTGTCTTGTTTTGTACTCCAAAGACAGAAATACCACATGTTCAAAAAGGATGGGGATAAAGGAAAGTGATGAGGGGATCACCTTGTCAGCTGTGGACAACACAAAAACCTTTACATCATCGAAATCTCTGTTGCACATTCATATTTTTCTCTTTGGGTGTTTTGCTACACTGGAGCACCTATTTGTGTCTGAAAGCATTTCTTCCTGCCCGTCTCCCTTGAACGGAGTTGGAACAAGAACATGGGTGGGCAAAAATTGATTGCTCTAAAGGTTCCATTTGGTTTATTTTTCACATTTTGAATTATATGATATAATTGTCTTGTTTAGTCTTGACGATACCACCAGATGGTGACAAAGTAAGAAACCGAGATCTTGGAGGTCAAAGTTGCAGCTGATGGGTTTTGCTAGTCAGCTAAGCTAACGCTGATCAATTCAAACATAGCACCGGTAACACTGTTTACTATGTGCTGTATTAAGAGGTGCACAGGACAACACGTGTTTGTGCAGCATAGGCATTTTGCACAGTTGCACTGTTAGCACGTCCGATGATCAAAGACGATTTACAAACCAAACCATGTTGCATAATTAACATTGCTGATTGTCAGTCGAGTCAATACATTGTTGATTTTAATATTGATTATTAAAGGTGTTACAAACTACTACTTTGGAATAATTTCATCTTTCTATCATAAAGATGACTTCCGTTGCAGATGACACCCAGGTTAACCCCGTTTATGCTGTACAAACATGTATACATTATTCCCATGTCTGTGATATCGCTTTCTACTGTGCCCTAACCCACAAAGCAGAAACACTATTAGAACAATATTTCATAAAGTAATTACGTTTTCTTTTTTATGGAATAGTTTTAATGGATGAAATCACATTATGGCTTCCAGTTTAATTGTATTTACTTACAATTCTGGTGGCGCAGTGGTGAGTGCTGTTGCCTCACAGCAAGGGAGTCACAGGTTCAAATCCGACCATGTGGCCATGTTCTTCCATGTGGGTTCTCTCCGGGTTCTCCGGCATTGGTGACACTAAATTGTGTGAGTGTGTGTGGCTGTGACTGTGAGTGTGTGTGGCTGATTGTCTGTCTCTGTGTTGCGCTGCGATGAACTGGTGGCTTGTCCAGGGTGTACCCCGCCTCTCTGACTGCTAAGATAAGCTTGGCCCGCGACTCAATAACGGAGAAAGCGGTTGGAAAATGAATGAATAAATTAATACTTCCAATGCATTCACTGTATACTGGACAGAGTTTATGCTTTAATTTCGTAAAAAAAAAAAAAGGTTTTACTTTATTTATAAAGCATTTTCACGAAAAGGATCTTCATAAATAAATACAGTTGTAAATGCACAATTATCACAAAAAAACCCACAACAAAAACAAATGTTGCACTCGTTACATTGCAGGTATCTGATAGTTGGGTCTGGGGGATATAAAGCAGAGAGTGCAGTCTAGCCTGTGTATTCAGTATGTAACTGAAGGGGATACAAGAAGACAGATTCAGATCATAAAATGCCACTCCCCCCAAAAAATAAAAATATGTTACTACTATATTCATTGAGCTCAGTGGATGCAAGACTCCAAGCTGAAACAGTTGTTCATCAATTGAAGTCCCTACTTACTGGTTAAAAAGAGTGAGGCATGATTCTTTTTGTTGTTGACAGGAAGTCTAAGGCACCCCTGAAGGATGCATCATTTATTCACGTAGGGCTTGTCAAAATACTTTGTTCCACAATGCAATAAAGATGTCTTTCTTGTGGCGATGCTCGCTTGTTTTTACCATGCAGCTTTTCCTAGACCTCAAGAGATTCCTATAGAACAGAGTTAAGCTAAATAAGGAATGAGTGAATTCATATTTTGAGTCATATTTTGCGGTACATGCAACTTTTGTGCTTTTATTTTCATTAAAATCAATGTATTTTGTCATTGTGTCAGAAAGAACAAAGGCATTGGTAATCTTATAACAGGACATCTTTTAAAATAATACACTAAACTAATTAAAAGACTGGATATTTGTTTTTCACTCTTCAGAGACAGATTTTTCTAATTATCCTACATTAATTTCCTTCTTGCTTTCTGTGATGTCTTCTCAGAAATTGGGATTTCAGGCTAAGATGGAGACTTTTTTGGGGGGGGGGGGGGGTTGCAGCAAAGTAACTGAACTCAAGCTGAAACCTCATATTCTCTCTGGTTCCCCTCTAAAAGCAATGCCAGGATGTGTGCTGGAGCATCAAAATAACCTGGCTATTACTGTTTCATCGCCATGCTGCACCCTTGCTCCAATTAGCTTTATTTCAGAGTTGTTCCTGTCACATCGATGCTCCGAGAATCTATTTATGAACATGTGTTTATATTTTTTTCAACAAAATGCCTCGCTAGCCATTGATGTTTGTATTATTCCGGGGCATTGGACAGACATGTGGAAGTATAGATGGTGTGCATGATATCTGGGGGGTTTTCCTCTACATGCACACCACGTAGACAAGTTTGACCTCCCTTGCTGCTTACATCTGTTTCCATGGTGATGAGAGGCTCAGAAGTTATGGCCCTGAGGCTCGTTACGGTCGTTGTCAAAGCTGGCGATGTTTGGCTACCGTCCAAATATGCATACTGCCATCTTCGTACCTGCTCTCAACATCCCATCTTCAGCTAGTTGTGAACACCTGACCAGCCCAAAACTACCTGTAGTTTTTCTTGTCACGTCCCCTTATCATATATACTAGAGGTGCAACGATACACAAAATTCAAGGTTCGGTTCGATACTTTTTCGATACAAAAAAATATATATTTCCATGCCTTTTTTTTACTTGCAGTTTATTATTCATGTGGTTTATTACCACGACATGAATGTGTTATATTTGTTGTATTTCCACCGACGTAGTTTCGTGTTACACTTGAGTCATACCGTTGTATTTCTCTCCACGACGCGCTTTCAACAGGGTCATACTAGACACGAAAACCAAAGTATCCCCAAACGCCAGATCTGAAGGGTGGTGGAGGGTCTTCTGTCTCAGCAGCTCGGACTGCATGAATGCGGGTCATTGCGGGAGGCGCTCGCCGTTCAGTGGATGTGCGCTCGCTCGACGCTGAACTTTCAGCACAGGGCAGCTCGTCAGAAGTTTATAAAATGAATATAAAATTGCGTATTGTTCGAATTCATAGGGCGTACCGAACCGAGACCCCTGTATCAAACGGTTCGATACAGATACATGTATTGTTGCACCCCTAATGTATACTACAGTTGGCATCTAAACTCTTAACTGCAACATGAAACTTACCAGTTACCTTGATGATTTATTCATGAGGGTGAACAAAGCAACCATATGTCAAAACCAAAATTGGTTGGTTCATGTCGCTGGCATTGGTTTGAGTCAGGAACATGTTTGCTTCAGGGTACATCTACCCTGCATGTTTGCTGCCACCACAAGTTGTGCTTCAGTTCTCTCCCCTGCGCTTTGCCCCCCCCCCCCCCCTTGTCTGAGAGAGTCTGCAATAGAAATCACTCATCTCTTCCCACTGCACAAACATGTTTGCGAAAGGGTCAGGTGGGAGGGCGCTTACCACACGGGCAACGGCGAGCATACAGTAGCACCAGTTTTATATGCGCGCTGCCGGGATTGCAACAATGCAGGACACGTTCAGTGACTTAACCAGGCTGCCGGTGCCTCACAGAGTCACTGCAGCTGTGAGTCACGCCTCACAAGTGTGAAGGAGTTAGCCACAGAGGAGGCTTTTTGCATGAAGACTTCTGGCGCACACACTGGTCAGCAGTGCTTAGAGATTCCTCCTGTGACTGGAGGCCACAACTAATCCGAAAGCTCTTAATTTAATGCAATCCCCAGTGTGTGTGTGTGTGTGTGTGTGTGTGCAGACGTGTGACTTTTGATATTTTCCCGATGGCTTCGGCTCTCTCTGTGTGTTCACAAAATAATGTCACGTCAACGGTATTCACAATGGCCGAAAGTCAGCTCCCGTTGGTTGTCGCACACGAGAAACACCCAAACCTTAAGCAAAATGCATTTCCAGCCAGTGTGATATCATATTTTTCTTGTATTAATTTTGGTATCTGTCTGTTTATTTTACTTTTTTTTTTTCTGTATATAGAATTGATTTTCTTACCCACTCCTGAAAAACTCATTCCTGGGTCAGCCATGACAGGAAAGATGGAAATAAAGACACTACTACATGAAATTATCTATTGATTTTTGAGCTGTATTGGTAATAGTCATGTAGGAGGGTAGTGTCATGTGGCAAATTTCTCCAGTGTGTTTAATGCTGGGGGGGGATGCTGAGGCGGAACACTGTTCTAGGTCATATCAGTCATTATTGGATTTGTCTTGCTAACTTTCAGGACCATGGGAATGAAAACAAACAAGCAGGATCTGGTTCCAGTCACTGTTTCCTCACATTTTGCCACCAACAGAGTTTGATTTGTAGTTTAAGGCATTAAATGTCTTCACAGAGATTTGTTCTCTCTGCTGGGGAGAGATTGATTAACGAAGCTGAAGCAAGTCTTTTGGGTGGGGGGGGGCTATTCAATCTCTGAGTGCATACGCTATGCTTTATAGATGGGCATCCAGCATGAAAAGCTATTTCCTGTCCCATTCTCAAAGCCTTCTGCAACTCTCCATTTGAATCTGTAGATCTTTAGCAGAGAGCTGTTGCAGGTGGAGCAGAACAACAAAGACAAATGCAACCAGCAACCAGCCGGTCCTGTGCCTGGAGTGGAATGCAATGGCCATGATGATTTACAATGATGTGTGTTGCTGCTGTAAAAGTGTCTACAGCATGTATTTCTCTGAAGCCAATTTTATAAAGCGTGGGTCCTTATAGAAATACTGTCTCTTGTAATTATACAGTCACAAGCCATTTTCATGATCAGTAATTACTATTGACAGGACCTTTAAATGACATGTGGAAAATTCCAATGCGAAAATGTTGTCAGACCTCCACCTAGTGGCAGTTTAAGCACCGACAAACACACACACACAAACACATTAGAAATGCACAGTCACAGTTTTGGTGATGTTTAAATCTTTCATATGTCTCGTTTTAGGAGGGTAAGAAGAAATTCGATAAGGAAACCGAGAAATACTACTCCACGCTGGAGAGACACCTCAACCTGTCATCCAAAAAGAAGGACGCATATCTGCAGGAGGTAAAGCCGAAACAACTCTCTGATCCCCAACACGTCTTTGGATAATGCTGTTTCATGGTCTGCTGAGTGGCTTCTAAAAATACATTTATTGCACGATTGTTTTGCTTGCTCCTTCTTTAAGCACCGTGTCCAGGTGGTGATGTAAGCGTTCACGCTCTTCCCACATCGTGTTCTCCCAGTTTAACCCGTCTCTTTGTTATGTTATTGTTCATTCTCAGGCTGACATGCAGATTGATAAGGAGAGACAACTCTTTTATGATGCATCACTTGAGTACGTTTTCAAAATCCAAGAAGTACAGGAGAAAAAGAAATTTGAGTTTGTTGAGCCGGTAAGAGACATATTAGTTTTTACATACGTCTGTCCTCACTAGCCTCTGAATGCATGTTGAAGATGACACAAGTCGCCTTGATTGAATTGCTATGAAATTTAAAAGATAAGCAGTATGAACAGTATATACTCAAAATCTGTAAATGTGCACTTTATGAGTTCAAATGTCTGGTTTCTCTTCTCTTGAGTATAGACGGGGGCAATTCTGTGTCTGTATGTTGCTTGGTAGACTCTCTCTTATAAAGTAAATTCATTTGGGGGTGGGGGGGGGGGGGTTTGTTAGTTTCAGATAAACAATTGCAAGTCAAACGCTTTGCAAAAGCCCCCACTTTAGGGGTACGTGGAGTAAATTTTAACATCTTCAGCTTGAGCAATCACCGGGGAAACATCAAGTTCTTTAGGTGTTAAATGTCTGAGAATGTGAGATGGGAGCAGATTAAAATGGTCCTACTCACATTTATCTACATTCATTGGCAGGTGCCGCAGAACTCAGGCCAGAAATGTAAATCTCTAAGTACAGAAGGTGGTGGGGGGCCGGTGATTAATTTGATTACAAAAAAATATTGTTCATCCTTGAACTTTTAGTGCAACAAGCCTCATCCTAGAAATGCAATCAGTGGTTGCATCTGAGAATTTAAATACGCAACTCCCAAGTTTGTCGGGTCCGCCGTTGCCGAGGTGGGATCAGTTTTCCCCACCAACAAAGCAGCCACCACTACAACGGTTAAGGATGTTTGTGTTATAAAATGAAATGGATCAGTAACTCTCAGCCATGTGTGGAATTTAGCTTTTCTAGCCATATTTTGTGCCAGAGTTTATTGTGAGGCTGCAGTTTATGTTTACGGATTATTTTCAAAATTGAACTGCAAAAGACTTATGCATGAAATGTCTAAAAGAAAAGAAGAAAATCCAAATTCCAGTTTTCCAAGGAACAAAGTGATTTCATCCACAATTAATATAATATTTGGCATTTTGCACTACAATGTTACTGCAATAGGTGATTGATTATTATAATAGCTTCCAAATACGTTTAATTCCATTGACTAATCAATTGATCTTTGCAGCTTTGTTGCAATGACCTGAAAATATTTAATTTCATCAGATTATTTAATTGTTTGTTTTACAAGATTTACATATTCATGTTGGATAAGAAGCTAATTGGGTTTTACGTGACAATCTAATGCACATTATAACTAGATACGTAAGCCTAACAGAATACTTGCCACCAAACAAAGCCATTGTCACTAAAAACCTGATGTTTGCAAAATCGCTTTCATTTAGTAGAACTGTTCTACTTGTTATGACTGTTGTTTTATTGATTTTGTGGTTTTATGTTGTTTTATGTTTTATGTTGTCAAAGGGACTAAAGATGGAAATTAGCCATTGGCTATAATCTTACATATTTACGTGTAAACGTTCATCAATATGTATTGTCCCTGTTTTAAATAAACTCTAACTCTAACTCAAGGCATGTCAAAACCTTAACCAAACCCTGTAACATTTATTAACGGAAGCATGTCATCAGCTGTTGATAAAACACATCGAATCCATCGCTCTTTTAGAAAAGCAAGATATTTCTCCACCAGATTTGTAAAAGTATAAATGCATAATTGTGTTGAAAAGTGTTGGACAAGATTGTAGAGCTATGATAATTGTGTCATCATGATGATTGCTGTATTGTTTGACTGTTTGTGTTGCTTATTAAAAGAAGAAATTCCCTTTAAATATTGTTCCTCTCCAGCTCCTGGCATTTCTTCAGGGCTTGTTTACTTTCTACCATGAAGGATATGAGCTGGCTCATGAATTTGAGCCGTACAAGCAGCAGCTCCAGTTCAACCTTCAGCACGTAAGTCTCAACAGCTCATGGTTGCACATGTTGCTACCAAAAGCAACTAGCCACATAATCAGATTCTGTGGCTCATCATATTCAAAAACAACAATGGATAGCTGTGCGATTAAATGAACTACTTTGCTGTGCTGAGGATCAATATTTTCTGAGTGCTATATTGCAGGTGGTTACTTCAGGCCATTTAATGGTGTTAAAAAAAGAAGTTAAAGTTGGAAATAAAATACCAACTGCCATCATGCCCACTTTTTTCTGTAACCGTGACCCGACCACTTGCAACCACAAGGGTATCGAATTGCTGTCAGACCCAAACTGTTTCCCACTCTTCGTGTTTTCATTCTTTTCAAGTTATTTTAGGGGTATTTTCAGCCTTTATTGTATGATAGTGACAGCCGGAGAGGAGACAGGAAATGCAGGAGACAGCGGGGAGGAGGACATGCAAAAAAGGGTTACAAGCCACTAGACTAGAGGACTGCCGCCTTAATATGAGGGGCTCGAGCTCTATCAGCTGAGCTAAATAAAAGGGTTTTAAGAAAGCTCTAACGGGAACAGGAGGTGAGACTCTCTAGAAGGGAGGGCTCTTTCTGATCCAAATATAATAATCTGTTCAAATGCTGGATCACCTCAAGTCAATTCTTCCATTTAGCATTGAATATATTTGAATTAGATACTGTGTTTTTATGAACTAGTGGTTTGCCAACTTGTTGGTTATTAATTAATCCAGTTGTCCTCATGCTACTGGATTAATAATACGTTTTTGTACAGTGTCTGACTTTTTCTTCTGCAAAATGTGCATGCGTTATACATCATACATAAAACACCCTATATCCTGTATTTTCGGAGTAGACGCGAAACAACTTTGTGAGCACCAAGCAGGAAGTAGAAAAGTTGATGAAGAGGATAAGGTCTGCAGATCAGGACTACAAACCGCCAGGCCAGTGGACAATGGAAGGCTTCCTGTACGTCCAGGAAAAACGTGAGTATTTAGCGCAATGCTACCCAGGCCCTCTCACAGCCACCATGACCCCCACCTCAAGAGTGTACCATTTTGCATCCATCACCATAAAACATCCAGGCTTCTGCAGAGAAGATCCAGCACTCATGATTCATCCTGTTTTCTGATTCACTTTGATGTTTTCAAGTGGCAGATTTTTATCAGCAGTGAGAAACAACTTGGGATTTATTACCCTTGAATGTAAAAACAAGATTTTCAGAAGTCCTTCCAGTAGTGCTATGATTCAGAGAGAGAAATTGGCTAAGCACCATTTTCCTTTTCAATGTATTTTTCTTTCTTAGGTCCTCTGGGATGCACTTGGACGCGTCACTACTGCACGTATGAGAAACGCAGCAAGACTTTCTCTATGAGTAACACAGAAACCAAGACGGCCACAAAACAAGTACGCAGTTTAGTGTAGTTTGTTTTTACTTTGATTGACTTTAAGTTTAGCTTTAGCTTCTCTTTGCACTGCTCATTTTTCCGCACATAAAAACAATAAAAGTTGAGAAAAAAATTATGATATGTGTGGGTGAAACACAGAACCCGTCCAGAGGAAGAAAGAAAAAAAAAACTCACGAAAACTCTTTGAATTAACAAAAGATTTAACTTAACAAAAGAGCTTTTACCTTCTTAAAAGACTTGTTAACTCAAGGCAGAAGAAAATAGTTCAAATAGAAAACGTTCCAAATAATAAGAAATAGCTCAATGAAAGAAAATCACTTTAAAAGAAAATTTCACATTGGTTCATGCATTTACAAAGAGCATACACTATATTGATTTATTTTTCTCCACTTGTAAGGGAAGAATTAAAGATAGATGTATCTCAAGTAGATTAGAATTGGAAATATTTTTATTCCAGTTTATGTTACTTAATGTACATTGTGTTTATTGACAGAATGGTCTTGTCTTGAACCAGCCAGAGATGTTCAAGCTCAAGTCCTGCATTCGGAGGAAAACGGACTCCATCGACAAGCGGTTCTGCTTTGATATTGAATTGCTGGAGAGGTAAAGTATTTGACATGGGATGGGAATTAGCTTTCACACCCCTAAAAATGTGTTGCCACTGTCCTGGACTGAAAGCATGCAAATTATGTGACATTCAACATTTGCTTTCCGTCACTAAAAATGATTTGTAAAAAAAAATATTACGTCACCATGACGTAAACTGGCTGTCTTTCAAACCAATTAGTTTTCATCATGTTCAACTAAGTTAATACTGGTAAATAACCCATGCATGATACTCCACATTGGAAAAGCTGTTTGGGTTTTATTTATATTAAAGATGCCTGATGTTTTCAGCTCGACATGTTTCGCATTTGTTGTACTGTATGTCCACAACGTCGATAGTTACTCAGTTTTTGAACCATTCCGTCTTTTCTCTGTGTTCATGTCGATGTAGAAATGACATCTGTCGTGGAACTCTTTTCAGACCCCTACGGTTTTTCTGTAAAGTCCGGTATGTGAGCTGACCAGTTCTGCCCTTTCAGTGCGGCTGCATGTGCTGCATGTGTGCTGCCAATCATTTCACTCGCTCAGCCTCAAATCCTCGATGAATGGATGGTTGCCTTCTTACCTCTTCACTAAATCAGACGTCTCTTGGTCGATATGGGCTTAACGCAAAATATATTTTTAAATTACTTACACATGCCTGCACTTATTGAATTGATTGCTCATCTGTCATTTAATGATCCTATCGTTAGACGCATTTCTCAGCAGTGTGGGGGAACATTCATGGCTGAAGTATATTTAATGCTGTACAGTGGGCTAGGATGCGGAATTGCTGAGCTGACACCTTCACCTTGGCTGTCCGCTGATTAACAGTGGCTGAATTGATCAGGTCACACGTTATGAGACCTTGATGTGACCTCATTTTCTTGATGTGTATCGCAGAATATAGAGTTAGCTCATTCCAGTGCGTTATTGTTGCACAGCACCAGCAAGGCCCGCGCACCCCGCCCTCGGTGAGGGGCCGACACTTTATTTGCAGGGCAACTCATTTATCATAAACGGTGATGCCCCAAGGTGCTTGTTCCGACCACAAGGACAATGTGGTCCAAGCTCCAGTCAGCTTCAAGCTCATTTAATCATCCTTATTACAATAATGATTCTGTCCAACTACAGCCCAGACAGAATCAAGCCATCTGGGAACCTTATTCTTAGCGGTTTATTCAAGAGAAATGCAAAACAAAAGGTCGCTTTGTGATGGAACATTAACAGTGGTGGTGGTGCTGGTGGTGGGACGTGCCCAAAATCTGGGCGTTATGGGGGCGTGGACTCTGATGAGCTCAACCTGGACACTGGGGCTTATGTTTTTTCAGTTAAATACGTATAAAGGATATACAATTTACATTTACAATTTACATTTATTTATTTTTGCTTCTCCTACTCCCAATTCCCAATTTCAAATTACCTGAAAATACAGCAACACAAATGAAACTACATTCAATTTCATAAATCACTTAAATGCCTTTATAGCCTTTTAGAAATTTCACAAATTGTGCTTTTTCTAAAACTCAGCAGCGAGTTGGACCAGAAGTGTGTGTGTGTGTGTGGGGGGGGCAGAAGGGTTGAGCCAATTTGACACTGAAATCACAGCTGGCAGCAGCAGCGATGAGGACACCCTCAGTGAAACAGCACAAATCTGGTTGGTAATTTAGTTAGTACTAACCAGCGGATACACATACAGGAGTTCTGAACCAAAAAAATGCTTTATTATTGTCAAGAACATAATTTAAGCAAAAATAGCAGAAAATATTTAGATTTTTTATTTATTTTATTTATTTTCCTTAATTCCTGCCCCTACTTTCACCTCTTAATTAATTCCCACCACTACTCTCACCTCTTAATTGAGGTGGAGGTTTTATCTCGAATACAGATAACAAAACCCTTTCAAATCAATCCAAACCTATCAGCATGCCTGGATAGCATGTGAGGTAAGATTAAAAATCTATTAATTCTGTTGAATTTAATCCCAGCTCAAGCAACTTGACATGGCTCCCTGCTATCGCTGTCGCTGCAGGGTATGGTTTGTGTCATTTTAATTGTATTATTAGTGTACCTCACTTATGTTGAAACTCCAACAGATAATGTTCAGACGAGTTATGTAGCGTATATGCATGTATAAAATCGCGGTAATATTACTCAGATGGAACACATGTAATTGGGAGTGGAATGTTAGATGCTGAGGAAACCCAATCGTTATAACAGTTTGACGTCAAGCATTTGCACATGAGCTATTTTAGTCTCACTAGTCCTTTTATAGTGGTCTTTTCCAGTGTAAACACGGTCCGTTCAGGGGCCCCTGAGGCAATGAGATCAGACTGAGACCAGCTTTTCTCTGAAACCTTTCCAGGCATGGTGTCATGACTCTGCAGGCGCTTTCAGAGTCCAACAGAAGATTGTGGCTGGAGGCCACGGACGGCAAGGAGCCGGTGAGGAACTCTTTGTGGTCGTTTTGTTTTTTAAATGCTTTTGTGTTGGCTTTCTATTTGAAAAGAATGTTTTTTGGGGTTGAATGAGAAGTAAGCATCACCAAAGTATTTGTCATTAGTCATTAGTGGCACCCTAATCTGGTGGGTGCAGGTTAACCCTTTCAGAACCTGGGAACTCATCATACACTGACGCTAATAATAGAACAGTCCACTTAAAGGAAAGAAACTGTGTGATATGAATAACTTTCTTGGTTTTTGCCCAGTGTTCTTTAACTTTCTAATGGCTCCTGTGAATTCCCTCTAGATTTACAACCTGCCTGCCATTTTAAGCAAAAAGGAAGAGAGTAAGTGTGGCTTTTTCTTTAATCTTCCAGAACCATTGTCATCATTGCAACGCTTGACTCTCTTATAACACTATATTAAATGTTACGCACACGTCAAACACACACTTTTCTTTTTTTTACGATAGCTACTGTATATCTCTTCATTCGGAAGATTGCTTGGCATAAGCCCACTCAGCTGACATAATGAAGCCTTTCTAGCATAGGGGTCGTATCTTATTATTCAGCGCTGACACATAAGGGAGACCATATTATCCCTGCGTGACGTGTGCTTAACTAACTACAGTGATGGGTCAACCCTGTTTTCATCTTGTTTTACAGCCTTTCTTAATGAGGCAGGCTTTAACTTTGTAAGGAAATGCATTGACCTGGTGGAGATGAGAGGTGAGAGGTTAACGACACAATAAAACCTTTGCATCTGCCTCCCAGTTCCTTCTCATATCTTTTTCATTTTTCATTGCCACCCAGACATAAATACCATGGGACTGTACAGAATTGGAGGGGTCAACTCCAAAGTACAGAAGCTGATGACCACAGTGTTTTGTAAGTAGAGAAGAAAAACCATTTGAATTTTGAGCTAAAAATCTAAATATTTTCAGCTCTTATTTAGTCTTTCTTTGTAAATATGTAATATTTATTTGTGCCATATAGTAAGAAATATAATTCTGCCATCATGTAACAAAACTAATGTGACATTATAATGTACTGTAATGTTTACATTTGTGTTGTGTAACATCCAAATGAATGAATTTCTATTTCCGCTACTTTGTCAACCATTCATTTTTAACACAAATTCAAATTGAATTTAGAGCTTGAGCAAAAATGAAAAGAAAAAAAAGACCCTGCAGAGTGAGGAAAGAGGTCCTCCTTGTGGTTTGACACTGTAACTGCCTTGTGGCCCGTTACTTTGGCTTTACCTTATTAGATGACACGAGGTAGTTCAGTTTGCATGCATGGCATACATTTGAACAGGAAATGTCTGTGTGATTCATTAAAGGCTTCCTATTTCTTGATCTTTGCTTCTGTGAGACACAACGCATGTGTGTCCTTCCAATTATTTCAGTGTCCTTACACAAGGAAGATGGACAGCATGTTAATGCTCATTCAAGAATTCTGTCAGCTCATCTAATGTTGTGTTGGTTTCTTCCATCAATTTGCAGGCTAGTCTTTGTGGCGCTCTAAAAATAAAATGTGTTTCTAATAGCGTCCAAAGCTCCAGTGGATATGGACCTGGATCCAGAGATATGGGACAATAAAACCATCACCAGTGGTCTGAAGAATTACCTCAGGTCAGCTTGCCCCACCAGCTGTGCATCTTGAGCTATCAGAAATCACCATTACCTCCATAATGGCTCTTTTAAACCTCTCTGGTTTAAGCATTCAGTCAATGGCCCTCAGAGGCAGGCGAGCGCATTCAAAAGGCCTGTGTCATTCAGGAAACAAATAGTCACTGGGTTTTTTTTGTTTTTTTTATCCACCAGATGTCTCTCTGAGCCTCTAATGACATTCAAGCTCCACAAAGATTTGATCATGGCTGCCAGTAAGTTGTGTAAATTTGCTAACACTTTTTGGCAGAAGGTTTTTAAAATTGGTCAAATTCAATACATGCGCCGCTAATAAAACGCAAACGTCGGTCTAATGAAGAAAATGTTCCTTCTTAATCAAAGATGAGTACATTTTATTCTACTCAGAACCCTGAAATAATTTGCTTTATCTTGGGTCAGCTTTAAATCTGTCATTTTGTGAATTATAGGAATTTAAAACAAGCAAAGAATAAACCAAAAAATAAATAGTTTTCATCTCAGAACATGCATTCATGTCACTGCGTGCCACATGACTCGCAGCATTTCAAGTTAGGATGTCAAATGTGGTATAATCTGTGCTTATTGTCTTATTTTTCCTGTTTCTTATCTTATTTCTACATTTCTTCGTGTAACCTTTTAATACAGCTTCACATATTCTTTCTGTCCAAAGCATATGAGCCTACAGGACCTATTGATTTTCATTTGGCTTTCCTTAGAGTCAGATGACCAGAACTACAGGGTGTGTGCTGTTCATGCTTTGGTACATAAGCTGCCTGACAGGAACAAGGAAATGCTGGAGCTGCTGATAAAACACCTTGTCACGTACGTATTTCTGTAATGAATCAGTTACACTGCAGCCTTAGAAGAGGAAGGCTCTGCGAGAAGAGATTTAAAAAAAAATAGCGGAGAACTGATTAAATTGTCTTCATACTTCAGGGGCTCTTTAATACATTTGTAGGTACCTGTAAAACACAGTCGGTACCTGGTAAATAATAAAACTGCCAGCTTGTGATTACGAGCTTTCCTGATAGATGTATCAAAAGAGAGCTGTCGGTTATGTTGTAGCTGCTGTTCTCTGAATTCAGAAGCTCTCTCCATCTAGCTGCGATTCAACCACAGTCATGATGCGAATCATGTTTGAGATATACTTCCATCTTGGCACCGCCATTATGAGACCAGTCTGCTTTGACACTCGGATTTTGTTAGATTGACACTTGATTCGGGACATTCTGAGGTGGATGTTCTCTCTTGACTCGGGGAACAATGGTCATAACATGATCAACCGTTTGCTGTCATTTACACAATCCACAGGTGCACTCTAGGATTCATTTCCCACAGTCAAATCATCGCAGGTCCAGGCTTTGCAATGTACAAAATGTCCAAGCCCCTTTCCTGGTGACACTGTGTGCCTGATGCTACCCAGAGCCTGACTAGTTCCTGTGAGATCCAGAAGTCTGCATCCACATTGGTGGCAGGTCTTATGATGTGCTGGACACTAGGCTAGCTGGCACCTTGACACAGACAAGTTAGATGACCGGTCGTCAGGAACCATGGACACCTTTTTAAGAGTGGAATACAAAACTGATTCAGTAGACTGAACCATTTTCAGCCAGTTACAATCTGGTCGATGTAAACCGGGCCTAACATGGCAGGGTGGGGGCAGTTTCTTCCTCAGAGCTCCTCCTTCTTCGAGTGGGGAGCGAGAGGGACTGTTTTATTGAGAATGTGAGACAAGCTTAGGGAGAAAGGCCAGATTATGACTTCGTACTGCTCCACTGTTGGCCTGTACCAAACCTAACATGAGGTTGAGTGAACTGAATCTGAGCCTGCAGAGGGCAGGCTGGGGTGGTTGGCAGTGTTACCAGACAGGCTCAGCCCTGCCACAACCTGAAGCGTGATAATCCCATGTCCAGTCCAGGGGTCGCTGCCGCTGTGCCAGGTGCACCTGCCTACTCTCCAGTCAGCCGATGGAGCATGAAGGGAATGTTCCTCAGCTTCCTGTTTACAATGAGGAAGTGCCCAATATGCGTTCGTATTTAATTTGAAACAGCATGCTCTTGTTTTGAAAGGATGTTACACAGGAAGAAGTGTATGAGTTACCATGCGGCCATGATGGAACTGTAAGCGCGTCAAAGAACATTATACTCTGCCTTTATCCTTAAACAATATACACGTTAAACTCCAGAGCTTCAAGCAGACAGAGAGAGAAGCCGAGAAATTAAAGGGAGACTTTTTGAGAACTGCCATGTGAAGACTGAACTTGTGTGTCCATTTCCATAGATGCTTAATATTGGCCTGAAGACTGCACAGCTTGGAGACTGACTACTATACGCATTAGTGCGTCCAAAACAATGTCCAAAATTGTCCATGTCATCGGCCAACTGGAGACAATCCTTGTGCACGCAGAATATGCGACAAGTTGGAAAAATCATCTTGACATGATAAACAACAAACACTTTATTTTCCTTTGCCTGCAGGGTTTCCAAACAAAGTCAGTTCAACCTGATGACAGTATCCAACCTGGGCGTCATCTTTGGGCCCACGTTGATGCGGTCACAAGAGGAAACGGTGGCTGCCATGTTGAACATCAAGTTCCAGAACATTGTGGTTGAAATACTTATCGAGAACTTCATCAAGGTGATTTATTTTTGACTTTTGAAGTACATATTCCCAATAAGCATTTTCTTTCTCAGTTTAGTGCAAACTTAAGCCTCTTGCACCAGCGTTTCCACGTTTCCAAACTCAGGTTTATGGATTAAGTAATTAACCGATTGTCTTATAATACTTAAAATGTAAGTTTCCTGATAATAAATGCACATTCGATTGGGTTTTTGTGTTGCATATTGCAATTCCTTCCGGACCCACAGCTCTTTCACCAGCCGCCAGATCCCAATGTGCCTCTGCCTCAACCCCAAAGCCAGCCCGGCTCTCGCAGGAGTCGGGCCATCTGCCTGTCCGCGGGGCACAGAAAGCCCCGCAGCCTCTACACCCCGACGCTGTGCCTGGCGGATGCTGAAAGTGAGTACCAAAGTAATGATTATCGCCGCAGGTCATCACGCTACAATATGCCTCACCTGGTGAAGCGTTTTAATATATAATAGACATCTGTGCACACTGTCTCAAGACATTTTAGTATTTTAAAGCCAAAATCACATCCCCTCTCTAGCAGGTTTTAATGAGCGCCATGTATTCCTTTTCTCTGGTCCCTGCATAGGTGACACTTTTAGCAGCAGCCCAAGCAGCACCCCCATGGGCAGCATGGAGTCCTTGTCCTCCCACTCCTCTGAGCAGAATAACTCATCCAAAACAGCCTTCTCTGCTCAGGTCAAGGACGATTTTCTCATCCAGCATGCACCGTCACAGCTCTCACACAGCCCAAAAAGTGCTTTATGTATCAGCAGCCCGGAGTCCAGCTCCAGGGAGGACCCGAGGCATACGGATGGTGAGTCTGAGGACGGTCTTAGCCTGTCCTCAGTCACTGCCACACCCAGGCTGCCTCCTGCTCCCCCAAAAGCCCCCCACTGCCACACTGATCACAGGCCAGCACTGCTGAACCACTCACCTGTTCCCTCTCTGAAGTCACTGCATATATCTGAAGGTGGGTAATTATCAAGTAATGCAAGTCTCAGCGTTCATTTCATTAGATGATTGTTTTTTGTTCCCCTTGCCGTAATATAGTCTGAAGAAACGTCTTGGACATGTCATATTCAGGACCGAATTTCATGCAGTTCCTTCTGGACTTAATACTTAATGAGATGGCTACCAAATTGTTGGCTTAAATAGAAAATTGTTGGCTTCAACGTAGTATAAAAGGCAAATAGAAAAACAGAAAATCAAACCGTAGCAGCATCTTTGTGTTATTTAAAAAAAAGGAGTAGTTGTTTGTGTCTCCTCCAAAGGCCGCAGGAGCTGCTCAGGATCTGTCCAAAGTCTGTCAATGCTTGAGCCCAAAGAGAGTCTCAGTCCCGCTGAGCACCCAAACCTTCCACCAAAGCAAGTGTTGCTCCGCAGGTTGGACACCTCATCTAGCAACGGATACCAAAGACCTGGATCAGTGTAATCTGTTTTAAGATTCTCATAATAATGTTACTCATATTGATGATGATATAAAATGCTATTTCTTTTCATATGTATATACCCCCCCCCCTTGTGAATCTATAGTCAACAGCATAAAAAGTGTTATCACTGTGTTTCCAGTTATTAGGGTTCACGCCCACTGAGCTGCTGCTTTCTCTTTGACGTCTACCTACGTGTCTTTCTTGCAATTTTCTATGTATATAGAGATTCCAACATTATGCGCCAACTTTCCTTAATTATATTGTCTCATCATTCAGTCTATTCCATGATTGCATTTTTGTGTAATCTAGTTTTACATGTAAGTTTAATTTCTTGTGTTATAACAAACTCCACCCACGTGCACATGCATAAATTTCTAAGTCAGAATGTTCTACTTTTTATAGTAACACTAAGTAAAACCGGATGTATAATCATGGTTTGCACAATGTGAGTATAGACTTCATTACTCACCGAACACACTTTGCTGCAACAACTTGTGAACATAAAGAATCGGATAATAATTAATGAATTGTTTGATATGTGTTAAGCTAAAGCGCCACAAAGTGCGTCATCACTGTGGAAAATCTATTTCTTATATTACTATACTAAACACAAATGGAAAATCTCCCTCCTAAGTCGTCTCTGTTGTTTTAGTGAACATCTTGAGGCTTCTGTGATCGTCTGATCATGTGCTTGGAGATTTATGTCTTTTCCTCTCTGGTGGGGGAGGCTGGCTTTAATTGTGTTCTCCCTGCTCTGGGGTTGGTGTGACCCAGTAGCAGTCTGCGCTCATTCTCTCAGTACAAATGTTTGAATTTGTCATGTCTGAGAAGCTAGTCTCACAAGTACTTTCCTTGTATAGCACCCACCCAGTTTGCTTTAGGCTCTGTTGTCCCCTTGAGTCTGCTGTCTTTAAAATGCAGCCTTGTTACAGAATTTAATTCACGTCCGCACCCTGAAGCTGAAGCCGGATGGAGGAAGGAAGCCTCCCATATTATGTCGTCATGCCTGCACCTCTTGCTGAACAATGAGGAATGTTGGCAGGGCTGAGAGAATTTGACCAGTCTTGATTAGATTAATATTTAGGCTAGAATTTCTCTCTAAGACACAACAGCTGATTTAATAGCCGTGGATACAGTATATCAAAATAGATTACATTTATTCACGATGATCTCCTGAACTCTCGGCATATTTTTCTTTGGATGTTATCATTTTAAAAAAAGAAAACTTTTTCCATCTGTTCCCTTTATCCATCATGCAGGCAAGTGAAATACTGTATGCTCTTGTTTTTCATATTGTTCCAGAGTTGCTGCCAGAGCGTCGCTTTTTGAAAGTCCCTCTTCGTCCAAGTTTGTCCCAGTCGGAAGGTGCTGTAAAACACCCTGCACTACGCTTGTACCTAATTATTACCCACTTGCATTTCCTCAAAATTGGCATTACATTGCCGGCCTTTTGTTGTCTTTATTAGAGATGCCAAAGCAATGTATTCTTGTGAGGCGGAGCACAGCCATGAGCTCAGCTTCCCCCAGGGGGCGCAGTTATCTAACGGTAAGCACAGACAACACAAAGCAAACATTTCAAGTGTGCTTCATCTGACGATTACTTGCAGAAATTCTCACAAGAGCACCTCCGTTATGTAAAATGACTGGACGATGTTCACAGACTGTGTGTTGGCAGCTTGGATAAATATCTTGCTCTTAGTGTGACATCGATTTCGGTTACATTGCCAAAATCTAAAGAGCCCTCGGATATTTTATTGCCTCTTGCCTTTTCCATGAAGAGACGACTTGGCCCTCAACCAGTGCAGAGAGGTCACTGTAACCTAGTGATGGAAGGCACCGGTGCCTGTTCCCTGTTAACACAGCCCGCACAGCCGCCAGCCAAACACAAAAACGTCAACAAGCGCTCCCTACCACTTACCGGCAGGCAGTTCTTTTATTGCTCTTAATATTAACGGTGCTCTCTACAGCCTTGTTCAGCATATCTGCTGTACTGTTGTAGCTGATTATTTTTATAGCTGTGGTTTTTGTACACTTGATGTTTTAAAGTACTCCGTAAAGAGCAGTCTGACCCAGAGTCAGCCTCAGATGTTTATGTTCATAATCTTTCTCTTTCATCATTTCTCATGGGAAATAATGTGAGGGAAAATTGAGAAAAGCTGTTCTTTTGAGGTTACAGAAAGTCGAAACTCGCTAATTTTCTCTCTCATTTTTTTTTTTCTTATCTCACTTTTCATCCTGCAGTTTACCCTTCTGTTGAACCAGGCTGGCTCCGGGCAACATACGAAGGAAGAACAGGCTTAATCCCGGAGAATTATGTAATCTTCCTCTAACTCCGATAACATGCTGGTACACATTGCATCTTTTTCATGGCATCCATGGAACATTTAGAAAACTGTGATTGTCCCCTTTATTGCAGTAGCCAACACCCTGCATTTTATACAGTCTTAGCAGATATCAACTAATACAGTAATTGATTTTGCATTGCTAAACTTCCAAGTCTAAAAGCGTGCCACCCTTTCTGTGGATTGTGAAATGAAACCGGTGTGATATTATAGGCAAATACAAATCTATTATCCAAACACTTACATTATTGTTTTCAATTCCAATATTAGCCCACATAATTTCAAAACAACTGCATCTCATTTCACAAGATTTATTCCATTCCATTATATTAGCATTACTTTGTTTAAATGGAAACACGTTTTGTAGCACCTGTAATAAAATATAAAACACCTAAAAAACCTGATTTGAAATAGTGATAGTGATTTAATCTATTAGAACTCAACGGACAATATAAAGGGCTTGCACCTTAACTTTCATATTTGTGGTCGGTGATCATTGCGTTATTGACTGAACTTGCTGGTTAGCCTTGTGCTGCTCTACTGGATCACTCACTTCTGTAGTTGCTGATCAAAAAACGTTGCATCTTTTTATTACTATAAGTTATCACTTTAGACATGTAAAAGAAAGGTTTTTTTATGACACAAATTCCATTCATGAGGTGGAGCATTCGACTTCTGCGACTGTAGTGGTACTGGTGTACTAGTGATTACAATGAGACGTGTATCAGACTATATTATAATAGGTATATATATATGTGTGTGTGTGTGTGTGTCATTTTATTATTCATTTTGTATTATTGTCTCAGCATTTTATAAGTAGAAAGTTTATAATTGTCAAATTACTTTTCAAATGAAATAATCAGCAACCCTTTCGTTCCTCGGTTATCAAAAAACTGATAAATTCCTCCAAAGTAAGACTTTCTCTGGTGCCTTTACATGTATGTGTGGGAAGGCATCTGCGATCTTGCACTTAGCAAGATCAGGATGTTCTTTTCCTTTTGCATGTTTAAGAATGGGGGTTGACCTTGAGCATAGATGCTGGAATAACACTAGCACTCCCTTAGCATATGAGTTTTCAGGAGCATCTTGTAGAAATGATATCCATATCCTAAAGATACAGTAACATTTGGCATTCTTCTTTTATAAGTCAAGCTTGTTTGCAGTCACATAATATGTGTCTTGAAAGTTCATCAACATGTCTGTAAATAAATAATGATTTATGGTCCACATTCTTTGTTTTTTTTATTCAGTTTAACTTTTGTTTACTGAAGCAAGAAACTCAAAGTATGATGCGGAAAAGAGAATGTAGTTAAAGTAGAATAAAGGGTATAATACAGTTGTCTCAGCTCGGTTGGGGGTTGTTTAACTTTGCTTTCAAAATACAGAAATAAAAACAAAACATGAACATATGAAAAATGTATTCTTTTTTAAAGGATATGAATAAATTCAGGATTTCTGACTTTCTGCTTCGCTCAGGCTAAAATGTCTTTGGAAACCGACTACCATATAATCTTAGGTACGGTAAAACAAGAAATGTTATCTACTGATGCTTGTCTATTGATGGCGCGATGGAACCAGTGCAGACAAGAACAAGACACATGCTTTACAGTGATAATTTGCCTTCATTATATTTCACATCACGTTTCAGTTCAATCATATTAAACTAAATAAGTCTTAATTAAATTTGTAAAAATCTGTCACAACTGAAAATGACGGGGAAAGCAATTTTCAATTACAGAATATAATTCATCATTTTCTCACAGTGAACTGTCGTACTTTTATTCTTTAAGAAGTTGAACCAGATTTTTAATGGAATACTGTTGAGGGCTATCAAAATTTGAGTTAGAGATATGTATATGGTAGTATTAAAAACAATGAATGGGAAAAAATCAAACAAATAAAATATGCATTCAGGATTATTTTTAAGTCATAGCAAGGAAGGTTTCCAATGCCTTTTTAGCTTGGGAAAAAATAAAATTGTCTGAAACACCAGAACCAAAACAGACCTTTTTTTAAAATATTTATTATTAGTGTATTTACAAAATGTCCAATACTCAAACCCAGAGAAATTTGTAATTTTATTCAGGGTACGGTGCATTTCAAGGAGAGTAAGAACATTTGCGAGAAATTATTTGTGAATAAAATTATGAACCAGTAGCTTCAACATGTCTTGCCTGAGTTGTGTACATAGACTTTGATTATTCACAGTTCTAGCTGTATTATGAAAGTCGGTCATTTCCTTGATGCCATGCTACTTATGTTTTGGTGATTGATATACCCTTAAGGGCATAAATCTTATACGTTCTGTTTAACAGTACAGCTGAAAATATAATAACTACGGTAGTTATAACTTCCTGTTTTCAAATGAACTACTGCACTCCTTTGCATTAAATCTCTTATCGCATTGATGTCTGTTTTAATATATTGGCACATTCAGGTTTAGTTTTTGAAAAATTTTTAAAACATCATGTATCATGAAAGTAACATATTTTATGGAAAGTGCAGCCTTAGTGGCGATTAATCAGTCAGTTGTAATTCTCCCAAGGCCATTGTGACTTCTTATAATAAATAATTAAATCTAGTTATCATAAAGGTTTCTCCTCCAACAAAGTCACTCAGCCGCCTATCCTAAAATCATTTCATGAGTATTAGTTGCAGATATCAAGTTAAGACACAAAAAAGAAAGATGGATGAAACTTAGTGAATATTAGAATTTTTTTTTGTTTGCATTTGCCTTTTTTCCAGCTTCAGTACAAAATTATCTTTATCCCTAGTCGCTCTCAAAACCTACTGTTACCTCTATCTACTACAAAATGCCATTTGTACACACGCTGTCAAATGGAAAAGGTGGATATACCATAATAATACAGAGGAGCTTTATCGATGCCTCCTACATATCTATGAACTGTTTTAAATGAATGTTTTCACTCTCTTTCACTTCATTAACACCGAAATTCTTACGTATTTGACAGAGTACAGAATATGAGTGTCGCCTGACTGCAGAAGAGAAGGCTATGAAATATCCAGAAAATGAAGAGTCACGAATCCAGTCACGAGACGTCTCTGTGGAGATGTCTGATGGTTTTGTTTTTTTTGCTGGTATCATCACTTGGTATGGAATAAGAGGGGCCTCACCATGCCTGCCAAGACCTTTGGCAGCTGGGAGGCAATAACCTCTGACATCATCTCTGGAAACTCCACTTTCATGGCATCTGCCTGGATGAAGGTGCTCAGACAGAAAAGGTTGACCTTCTTCACTATCTGTCAGAGAAAGAGATATTCGTGTTTGCCTTGATATTCATCTAAACAACAGTCCAATTAAAGCATGAATTAATGTTCTGTGATCTGCGAGGGGAGCCTACATCATGCATAGCATCCATTATTTTGGTGAGGTGGTAGAACCGCTGTGAGCTCGCCACCAGACCTTTCTCCTTCATGTGGATGGCCTTGGTCAGCTCTCGGATGTAGTTTTGTCTCATCTCTTCAAATGCTCCCTGACTTTTGAGTCCCTCAAGAGGCACTGAGAACACACAGAGCACTTAGAAATTCAAAGTGTTTTGTTTTCTAAACGCAAGGTACTGTGAAATATATGAAATACACCGTAGCGAAAGTACAGTCAACGATGGTTAACGTGTTTTGAGTCAGTGGAAAACTAAGACTTGGTACTGTAACACGGGTCTTGTCAGGGTCCAGTCGCCCTGCCCAACACGCCCTTTATTGCCAAGTGGAAGTAGCTGGTCATCAAAGCTTCACATCCCTGCTTGCAAACTGAGGTTAATTTTAAAAAAAAGGCCATCACAAGGTAAAAAGAGTAATCTTGAGCAGGATCCCGGAAGAACTCTTTCTTTTACCTGTGTTGAGTAATATTATGGCTTTCATGCAGAGGAACTCCTCGCGGCTGACTTGAAGATTTGCAAACTCTTGAGGGATGAACTGTATGGCCAGGCAGAGGTCATAAATCGGGGATCTCCTCATTTGTTCCCTGGCAGAAGAGAACCGTAAATGGTTGATGGATCCAATTGGGAAATTGTCTCAATTTTTTCCAACGTGTGATACTACTTACTGACTGAGAATCAGATCAGGTGCAAAGTATAAATATTCACTGGTGACATTTTGAAAGGAGCGCCACCCAAGAGAGAACACCATCAGGTTCATCCACGAGTACTGGATGAGGGTCATCTGATCAGTAAGGTGAAGGTTACGGAACCCTTTCAAAGAAAACAGAGCCTTATATTAGAGAACATTATTGATCATGTGTTTTTCACATATGTAGTCAGTGGTGCAGCATATTTCATTTCCAGTTTAAAAACAAAAAGTGTCTCAGCTAATATGCCAACATTGATTTCTAAACATTTTTGAAATCTTATTTATTAACATTTCCCTTGACAGATGATGTAATCAGAAATCACTCTGTATCATGGATCGCCATGGGAACTACTGTGGTGTCCCAGAGCTGCACAGAGCGGTTATATACCTGGCAGAGACTTGGACCACTTCACAATCCACAGCAGCTGTTTCTCACACAGCCTGTTGAGACTGTTGAGCAGGAGATGAGGAACGTCGGGCTGGTTGTTGTCATAGCCCGCAAACACAACCTCTGGTTCAATGTTTTCCAGCATACTGAGGATCTGTTGGGAGAGTTGCACCTCACGAATGCCTGAGATGCACGAAGACATGGAGGCCAAGGCTTGATTGTCACTGGACATGGCCAAGTGGGATTGGAACATCAAGGACGGGTCTAAACCCAAGGCTTTCAAGGCCCCGAAACGCTTCAGCTTCCTTCCTGTGACATGAACACAAAGCCCAGTTAGATTTGATGACAACTGAAGACGTCCAACGACGGCTCTTCATATGCCGATATGTGCCTTAGTTAAGAGCAATCACAAAGAGAAATCCAACCAACCTCCAAGCATCATTCCAGCTTGATAGCACTTTCGGAGGCGGCATGCAGGACAATTTTTCCTTCGGATTTTGTCCACAATGCAGTCGTTCCTGCCAGCGCAGAGGTAGCTATGATGGCCTGTCGAGCAAAGGAGCAAAGCAATAATTCACTCAATTTTAACGAGTGCTTGACTTTCAAACATGCAACATATAATGAGGTGGAAAAGGGGGCTCTCAGCCATTGACATGGATCCTCCATGCACACTGAAGCAACACTCAAGAGGCAATCTAAAGGGGGAAAATGAGATGGAGGCGAAGCTGTGAGGACAGAGTGACACGGCCATGATGAGAGATAGTGGCTCTCCCGTATCTCGTTACAAGATAACAAGAAAAACAAGTTCAAGACGAGGAACACTCTGAACACTGGTCAATGTGATACTGTTACTAATGACCCTTAACAAACTACCATAGAAGGTCAGTCAGATTTGATGTGGTAACTCCCCCTCAGACCTGCGATATATCTGATAGAGATTATTATTCCGGCACAGCCTGTAATCCTTCATTTATCTTTTATGTCATCTCTCACCTAACCGTTATTCAAGACTTTCACTCACCTTCGACTGCTCTTTTAAAAAAGACTTTACAACTCCCGCAAGTTAAGACGCCGTAGTGGCATCCGGACGCTTCGTCGCTGCAGATCACACACATCCTCTGAGGTGGCATGCTATAAACAAAGAACAATTAGATTGACTTGTGGTTTTAGAAGAGATTCATTCCGCCTCTTACGGAACGGATGTTCTCATTCACCCTTGTGTTCGAACGGAAGGAACCTGATGAAGGGACAGATTAGTGTGAGGCAATTATTATTATGATTTTAAAGGTTTTTCCAATCACAGGCTGCTTGTGTACTTCCAACAGTTAATCCTTCATAAGTATGCGCTTTATTTTACAACTTCCCATCTTCTGACAGTCGCTGTAGGAATAAAGAGTTCAACATTTATGTCTATGAAATAGTTTGAGAATGAATAATTACCCGGGAAACGTGGAGAAAGGCGATGGGTTCCTCTGAGACAACGCCTGGCTCTGGCCTCCATCGTAGCCGCCGTGCGTAAACGCGTCCTCGGTCGCCCCCCCGGTCTGGCACCAGTAGTGAGGCTCGGCCGGAGACGGCTGCGTCGGCCAACGGCTCGTCATCTGGGTAGCTGCGTGTCTGCTTGCGTCAAAGTTGATGGCAGCCATCCCCAGAAAGCCACCTCTGGAGTCAGTGCGCACCTGGCTGAACGCTGCCAAATGCTCTGATTGGCTGGGATCGATCAAAAAGTGCGTCGATCCCTCCATCGCGGGTCGGGGAACCGCCGCGGAAGGCGAGAAGCTCGTGGACTCCCCGTTACAAAGTCCCAGCTGCTGTTTTCTGGTGGCGTCGCAGCTGGCCTCGATGGTGGACATCTCTGAGGATGAGGAGGAATCAAAGTTTGGACACGGGGTGTCCATGATCACAGAGGGCTCCTGTTCGTCTTTGATGAATTTGAAAGCTCCGGTTGTCGCGGAAAGGTTCAAACTTCCGTCGGGCAAGCTTTCAGACGACGCCGCGTTCGTTCCCTGAACGCCGGCGAACTGTTCCCACGGCGCGCTGGTGCACTTCAGATAGTCGCTGCTCCGGTCATAAA